>NW_010132687.1:0-13700 GCF_000699245.1 Pterocles gutturalis
GGATGTATTTACTGCCGTCTGCTTTAGGTTTAATAATTTTAAAGGTTTTGGTCATTCCCCCAGAGCGTTTTTCGTGCGAACATGTATAGCCGGGGTAGAGTGATCTCGAGAGAAAGAGATGTGCCACTGTCAAAGGTTTAGCATTAACATGTTGATCAAAAATGCATTTTGGGTTCTCCTGCTTCACTCCCCGTTGCAAAGTCTGGTTTGATGTTCCAGCCCACCCCTCCTTTTGTCTAGCTTCTCACCCATTAAAAAATTTAAAAAAAAAAAAGTTACTTTTTCAGTTCTGCTTTCTCCAGACATATTTGGCTCCCTCCAAACCTCTGTGATTAAACACACAGTAAATAGTAGTCAGGCCAAAATTCTCTAAGCCTGTGAGTTTTTTGATGCCAATAAATCCCACTGCACCTTTGTCTTCAGCTGCCCTCAATTTCCTTGACTCTTTTAAGGCTGTCATGTGCATCTGGACCTGGCTCCCTCTTCCAGTGCAATATTTTCATTCTCTTTCTGTTTTTGTTCTGAAAAACTGCAGATCATGAAGTTTACATGTTTTCTGAAATCTTTGAAGCAGCCTAAAAATTTGATCACTTTTCCTTTTTTTGTTGTTGAAAATCTCCAATCTGAAGAAAAATCAGCTTCAAAATTGCAAAAATACTGAAGTCTTAATTTCTTGTCAAAAAAAGAGAAAGTTGAAAATCAACAATATTCTAGTACATTTTCAACTATGGAATAAAGAACATTTTGTTTGAGACATGTAGACCAGTGTCTGAACCCAAGATGATGACTGTTGCCCTTACCAGCCTGCAATGCAAAAATGAAAAATACCTTATCTGCTGATATGGAAGCAGCAGATGTAAGGTAATACAGTTTTTTTGGTATCTTTTTGTTCCAGGAGAAGATCTCTTGCAGTGTGTCCGGTACATCTGTGTTTTCTTTCATTTGAGCCAGAAGCACCAATGTGCAGAGTCTTTCTTGATATATTTTCCTTTCCAAGAAACAGGTTTTTTTCTGTGGTGCGGAATACAAGGTACTGGGACATGGCAGATTCTGCTCATTTATCACAGAGGAATTTAGAGGTAGTAAATAATGAAGTTTTACTAATTGGAGACAATGAGGATGAGTATAAATGTGTGGTTATAGGTCCCTCTTTTTTCTCACTCACCAGATCATTACTCTACACAGCTGTTAGGAGAATGAAAGCTTTTGAAATAAACAAAGTGCTGCTGTTAAAAACAGAATAGTCTAATGCACAGAAATTAGAAGAGTAAATGGAACTGGAATTCCCATGGGGATAGGAAGGAGATAAAATGTGTATAAAGCAGAATTTGGGGTCTAGCCAGGGCTGTATTTTGCAGCAGCTATGTCAGGGAGACAGATTGCTGCCCGCTGCTCTTTGCTGCCCCTACTGATATCTGCTGCCCGAGTGGGCTGTGTGAGCACTCCTAACTCATTCCAGTCCAGAGGCCAGGTTAGTTTAGATAAACAGTAAGTCTCTGCTAATCTAGTGCATTTTGGAGAGAGAGAGAGAGAGAGAGGAGAGAGGAAAAAAAAAAAAAAAGAAAATTAGAGGAAGCTTGTATGAGCAGCGCTACTAGCAGAATGGAAGGGATTTGGGATTCCTGATAACCACCCAGAGACAGGCTGCAGTTACTAATATCTTCCACCAGCACAGCTGAAGCTGGAAGAGCACATCTGTTCACCTCCTGAAGAGGACTAGATTTCTGGTCTGCTAATCTCATTTTCCACTACACATTCAGTCAAAATAGCCCCTAAATGGCTGGGAATCCCTTTGTGCTCCGGGTTCCTTCAGTAGCATTAATTTAGCAAAAGTAGCCAAAGAGAAAAGTGAATGTTAGTGTTTGGAGCCTGATCAAAACGGGGTGTATAAACAGCATAGCAGTACATAGCTCCGTTGTATCTCATCCTTTGCTACTCTTAATATTCCGAGTCCTTAAATCAGGCAGCTCCATGCAGCTTTAATTTAGTCAAGGGCCAAGCAGCTATGAATTAAGGAGCCATAGGGCTAGAGCTTCCAGCAATCTGTTCTCTCCCAAAAGTCCAATTAGAAGAGATAATACATTCAAAGATAAATTCCTGGCAAGAGCTGAGTATGAGATTTTGCTTGAATGAACAATGTGGTCAACACCTTGAGAATGATGTATGAAAATAACGTAGGACAAAGATCTGAAATGTTTAAACAAGAGATCAGTTATGGGCCTCTCAGAGGTGGTAAAGGTAAATTATTAAAGAATTTATAATTATGTTCATGCCTAATTATTAATAAACAAGGATGGCTAACAGATGCTGCAGCAGATTTACGTTTCCTAAGGAAACAAAAAGTATTACAGAAGACAATCAGAATCAGCAAAATTATTAAATCAGGAAGCTGGAATGTCTGTAGTTTGACAAAAGCTTTTTTTTTCTGCTTCCTCCTGAATAGTTTGACAAAAGCTTTTTGGAAAAAAAAAAAAAAACAAAAAAACACACCACTAGAGATTCCTTTTCAAACCTTAGAGTCACTAATAGGTTGAAGAAAGCTGACGCAACACCTATTGTGAGACCAGAAACAACAGAAATTTCAAGAAGTTGAAGACCATGATCAGATTCAGACCAACGTGTTTACTTCTTAAGGATGTTACTCAAGTGAATTCACCAGTCCAAAACAAGTTGAACGTGACAAACTAATATCTTGTTATCATTATCCTGCGGAAGAGGACATCAAGATAGTGGAAATTTTATCAGAAAAATCTAAAATGTAATACTTAGAAAAATTAGCAACAAACCACATAATAAAAATCACAGCAAGTAAACTTGACAGAAAGCTTGGAAGGCATTAACAGTGTGACACCAGGAGCAATTTTGGCCCCAACTGATTTAAGATCTAGGGAAATATTACAATATTAAACACTAGACTGTATGATTAGCAAACAGTGTGACAAAGAGAAAACAGTGAAAGGATAAAGAATTGGCTTTGATCACTAAAACAAGAGATTTGAAAATGGAGGGAAGAATCATGAAGATCTATTTTTGGAAGAATTTCACTTGTTTATTTATGGCTTGAAAAAGTCATCACTGAAGAAATTACAGAAGTTTTCACAGAAACAGATCATAAGACTGACAGATAAAGATGTAAAGTGATAACATAAACTTGTATAAAATGGAAAATAAAAAATAGTAATTAATTGCTGGAAAGCAGAACATTGTGACAACATTAAAGAAAAACACTTCTTTAACATGAAATATGAAACTACCAAACATGAAAAGGGAAGAACTGGAATACAACTGAAATCTTCTACATCATTTCTTCAAGTTCAGGACTTTTTTCCTCACAAAGAAAAGCACTCAAAGGCTTTAAGGACAACCACAGTAGCCTGACAAAAATGGAACATTAATGATACTGTGAATCTTTCAAGAAGGCATACTCAGCATCTGCACCTGCCCTTACTTAAACAAATATGTTACAAGGCTACACTTACTTGAAGACCATTTGGCATTGCAATTTCATCAGCAGGAGCACTGAAGTCACTTTCTGATTCATCAGCACAGCAGCATGGACTGGCCAGGGCAGAAACAGTGAAAGGCACGGGGTAGTGTGGGTTTTCAATCACAGTGCTATTACAATCAGATGGCATTAGGTCCTTCACATACTCAGAGTACAATGTAATGACTTTTCACAAGACCGTTGTCACACCACATTTATGTGTATGACTCCTCATGTATTGAATACTTGTAGAGGAAAATTTTCCTCTCAGTATAGAAACAAGTATCTATACATTTAGCATTGATGAAAACTGTTACTCTCAATAAGAACTGTTTGCATTGGGTCACTAAATACTTTCCATCCCCTAGCATCTATTCAGACCACCTTTTCTGATATCACATGCCAGTTGCTTCTGTCCAGTCACAAGACAAAAAGCATCCAGATTCCCATTTGCAAATCTCTCACTTCTTTTACACCCAAAAATATCCCACCCACTGTTTCTTCCCCATCCCTTTGGCAACTGCCATGATTATGTGCATGGAAAAACATTATTAGGAAAGTCTAACGGATTTTAATTGTTTTCATTGCAAATGTTTCTCCCTGGTGGAAAAAAAAAGCTCTAATCATATTGTCTCATTGCTCATTCTTTACTCTTCTTCCTGTTGTCTCTATTACACTCTCCTTCTGTTCATTCTTCTTGCCATCCTGCTTCCCCAAATATACTACCATGCCATTCTCTTTACTCTTTCTTGCCCTGCAGGGAAGCTCATTGCTCTGTCCTTTCCATCTCTTGGTGATGTCACTTCTCCTCTAACAGAATCTGCAGTAAAATCCATCTCTCCTCACTTCCTACGAACCATATGCGAAAGCAGTAATAGAAATTGGAAGATAGAGCAAACGACCCCTGCAGTGATCAGGTCTCTGCACATGGTAGGCAAGCACTCTGAAAGAAAATAGGCTGAAAACTGTTTTGTATTGATAGATCCTGTTTCTAGCAATAAAGCAGAAACTTCAGTAGATTGAAGTATCAGTGGTTGCATCAACAGCCGGGTGGTGCCTAGTGGCGTCATACAGAACTGAGATCTCAAAACTGTTTTGGGTGCTCCACAAACACCGTAAAACCAGTCTTTCTCCAGACACCCCACAGTCTAAACAGATCAAATATGAAAGGAGTGGGACAACAGAAATATCAAAAGGTCAAAGGATTTGCCCAAGGAACAGAGTAGATCTTGTCTGTGATTACTTGTTGATGGCTTGTGTGTTTATTCCATGGCCAAGTACTAATGGGAGAAAAAAGAAAAAATCCTTGTGCATGCTTTCAGACCATTGTTTGGAACATCTGAAGCTGTTCTGCGTATTTAATTGGTTAATATTGATAATCTCACAGTTAAATTAGAAAAATACATTCTCTTTTGACACTGGCAGGTACCACGCTGTCTAAATCACTCCGTTTGTCTCAATGTTAAAGTCACAGCAAAAAGGATAAGTTTTGAATTTAGTTTTTTTCTTTGAAGGAAACCAGCAAAAAAAGCTTTGTGGTTTTGGGGTAGATTCTGACTTTTGACACACTGTGAAGGGCACTGTCTCTCTCTGCCTGTCTGATCCAGGTTTGGATTAGCACAGGGGAAAAAAAAAATACATTATTTTCCCAGAAAGCCTCGCAGGTAATGCAAGGAGCAGAAATGACAGCTTACCAGTTCTCAGGAGCAGAGGATGTCCTCAAAAATTTTGTGATTTAAAAACATTTTAAGTAAACAAAATGCAAACAAGAAAAATGCCTTTAAAATATCTTAGGGTTTTTCATTACAAAATAAAACAGATATTTAGAAATGTCTGATAATAGCAAAGAAACGTGTTTGATACGTTTGATAGTTACCAATGCAGTTGTAAATTAGTGACATCAGCAAATGGGAAATGGGTCTTTTTCCATTACACTTTTAGACCCTAAAAAATTACTATGAGCTTGCTTAAGATTGTGACCTAGTGTGGCATTATAAACAATAGACAATGTCAATAAGTAATGATGTCGTGTAGCCTAAAGATGGTCTCGCTTTGTTTTCAGAGTGTGAGCTGGAGAGCTCGAAACACATTGACTGGTCTCTGATCAGCTATAAAGTTTTGAGAAATCTTAACATTTCTATTGTTCTAAAAGCAGAGGATATTTTAGGGGAAATTCTAACTCAAAAACAAGTTGTCTGTCAAGAACTGAGGACTCTCCACACTTTTCTTTTGTTATGAGAAGAAGCTGATGAAACTTGTGTGTACATAGTGAACAAGTTCACGTAGATGAAGAAATTTAACTTGTAATTCAGATGTTTGTAAGTGGCAGAATGTAACACCAGCCCTTTCTTTTCAGAAACCACAAGTTCATTTCTCAGGTACCGAGAAACGTGCTGGAAGTCAGCTGCTAAGTCATTGTAACACAGACTGAGACTTCCAAAGGCACCTGGGAGCTCCCGGTGCAGGTATTCAGGTGCTTAGAGAAATTCACCAAAATACCAAAACACTCCCTGCCACAGGCTGAAAATAGGAGTCAAGTGTCACGTTTGCTCCAACTCTTTTGTAAGCTCCACCAGCCACCTTTCTGTAATTCTGAGTATGTGAGTGGCTCCAATCACCCAGTCTAACTGAAGACAAACCCTATCCACGTAAATCTGCTTTTGCAACCATGCAAAGTGCCTGCCATTTGTGTCTGACTGTTCTGTTCCACCTACTCAGCTTCCCTTGGCTCCTACATTTCAGATAAAATATGACACAGAAGTTCCACCAAAATCCATTCTGACATCACCATTTAACAAAATTTACACAGGATCCATTTCCTACATTATCTTCTGAGACACACATATTAGCATAAATACAAATTTCTCAAGAACTGTCGACAAATATAACCAATATTGACTGAGTTACTGTGCTTAGTTAAATTGATTTTTACTAATAAAATAGGTGGAAAACATGCATGGCTAATATTGCAATTTTTAAGTTTTAAGAAAAAAGGATTTTTTTTCCCCCAGACTAGCTGTAAGATACAAGGGAAAATTTATCTTGTGTATTATCTAATAGGCCTTCCAGAACTAAAGACCACAGGAGGTAAGGCTAACAAAATTAATATGCAAAGAAGTTCAGCACTAGGGACCCATAATTTTCTTGCAAATGGTTTCACTTTAAGGATGAAACAACACAAGACAATACCAATTTCCTTCTTTTTTTGCAAATAGATGATGCTTTAAAAAAATTAACACATGACAGCAGGTGGGAAGAAACTAGAAGTGGATATTCAAAGTAGAAAGTGACTACAAATTTGATTTGCTTAACATTTTGCTAACTGATTTGAATTCACTGATATGCTAAAACAATGTCAGGAGATATATTTAATTAAGACAAGATTGGTTGTCATTCAGACATGAAGTGAACATTTAGCACACCTAGCAAATTATTAAAGTGAATGAAAAATAATCTGACCTTCAGAAAGCAGAATTATAAATAACAAGGACTTAGGAAAGTCTAATTGGCCATGTTTGAAAATTATGTTCATTTTTTGCTTGCATTAAATAATAACTGTAAAGGTAATCATTGCCAAATGCATTATTAATTAGAAGTTTTTAATTGCAAAGGAGTGCTTTATTGCAGTAATAGATTTGCAACACATTGGTATATGCAAGACTGCTATGAAACATGATAAGAGCAAGTTAAACTGTTCTTGCTGCTGTGTACGGAATTAACCTAGGCATTCAAGGTTTGCTCCTTATATCTGCTTTGTAAGATGTCAGCAATAAGTAGGCATTGTTTCTTGTAATAAAGAGCTCATTGTGATCAAATTTCAAAAATTTATGGCTGCACCCTGGGAAATGGTTCAATGTAATAGTATTTTCATCAATTCAAAATATGAGTGTCAGGTAAGTTTCAAAAGTAACAAATCAGCTCAGCATAATTCAGAGTTTTAAATTCGAGACTTTGAAAAAGGAGAAATGTTACATATCTTAGCCTAAGCATCACATAATTTGATGCTTATATGTATCAAATGTATTATATTATGGCAACAAAACATACTGATAAAAATGGTATCTTTGAGACAAATCCTCGTTTAGAATTTGGTGATACACCAGGAAGGAACATCTTGTTTTAATAAGAACTTTAACAGATACTTCAGGACATTAGTTTGAAATTTTTTTTCTTTATTTTTATCATCCTTTCACGTAAGAAAATCTTAGCCTTTAGCAGTTCAATTCATCTTTGAAGGATGTCAGGAAATAACTGCTGAAAAGCATTGCAGAATTTTTTTTCTACAGCTTTTGGAGGCCAAAAATTTGTGTTCTCTATATACCACAGAAAATTCTATAAATACTGTGTTCACTATTGTGAATAACAATTCAACCTACAATTAAGTAGGTGGAATTACGTGGGTAACTTCTGACTGTGGTGATTCTTTATATTTGTAAATGTGTACATGTTAGCAGAATTGTGATTAAAGATTGTTATAAATATGGTTTCCTTAGAATAAAATTTTAAAAATTGAAGGGAGCAGGGGGAGGCAGAACACAGGGACTTTTCCCTGAGAACCACCAACATCAAAATCTAGAACACACCCATACAAACTTTAGTTCACACATATAATATTTTGTATTTCTGCAAAATTCTTCAAGATTTAAGAACTTGATATATTTTTGCGAAAATCAGTGGGAAAGTGATTGAAGTAAGATGCAGTTCAGTATAAGGGTATGAAAGAGACAGTTTTATAAGAAAAAAAAAATCAGATGAGTAGATCCCTATCCTTCAAAACCATACACAAAGAGACCCCTGCATCCGTCCACATGAACTTTCATCACTGTCACTGGGAAGGTATCACTTAGTAAGAAACCTGATCAGGTCCATACCTTTTTATTTATAAAACAGTTATTACCGTCTTTAAGGAAAACAAATTCGTGAAATTGGTGTATAGGTAACATTCGTTGAAGAAGCAGTCCCATTGAAGTGAAAGAAGCCACTCATTGGAGAAATTAATGTGTGTGTAAGAGTTTCCAGGACTGTACTGTGGTTTGATGTGTCCTGTAAACTCTCTTACCCTCCCTAAACATTGTTTTGTTAATTTTAAATATTTTCCAAAAAAAAAAATTCAGCTATTTATATCTGAAAAGATACATAAATAGAATTTTCTTTGGTGATTATCTCTTCTGGAGGGGCACTATATTTAATTCAGATGCCTAGTTTAGGGCTTTGATCCTTGGGCCATAATAACAATTGCAACAAAAATAAAATGCATTATTTATAAATTTATAGTAAGTTCAGATACTTCTAAGAGACTAAAAATCAAGCTCCATTTGTTCAATATAAAAAGACTCTGAAATGTAATCTGTGGGTTGATTGATGTATTACATAATGCCTTTTTGCTTTCTCTGTATAAACATGTTAAACATGTTTGATGGTTTTCCGAGTACAAATAATTTATTCCATTTCCCTTTGCACTCAGTCTATTATTTTTTTACAGTATTTAATAAATTAGTGTAGGTAATATAAAATTGAATTACTTTATCCATAATCAAATTAGTTATATATCAACATTTTCCAAGGCCATAAAATATGACTATCTAATAATAGCAATGTTTGCATTATGCTGTAATAGTTAAAGAATCTTCTTTAAGGGACAGTAAGAGGATAATGGAGAGTACTAAAACTAAATACGTCACCACATTTATTCTTTTTTTATTGGACTGCTTTAATTTCTATGTATTATAACCTTGCAGTCAGCAACTGGAATGAAGTTGGGTGTTTCGAGGAGTTTTGGTTAGGCAAATAAAATTATGGTGCTTGTCAAACAGTTCGTGTAACATGAAGAAACCATGAACTTGCTAAAACTTGTAAACTTAGGTTATTTCATTTAAGGGGTATTTATCACTCACCTAATCTCAATCAGACATTTTCAGGTGTTTCTATGACCCCTCAACAGCCACATGCAACACTCCTGCACAGAATTATCTGTCCCAACACCACTAACAGCCAAAATTTATTTTGCTCAGTAACAGCAGAGATCACTGGCTCTATTATACAGCGTGCTCTGGTCACCTTCGACACCTAATCCATACTTTTCCTGCAGAGGCTGGCTCCTGAGCATCCGAGGAAAGAATCCCTGTCTTCCAGCGCTCTCACAGCACCTCCTGAAAGCTGGACGCCCATGACCGGGCAGCATATTTACAGGAGCTTTTCCTTCCAAGACAGCTCCTGAGCCACAGACTTTCCAAAAAGGGTAGGGGCAAGAAGAATTTTGTTGTTTTCCCCAAAATCTGGAGAGGTTTCTAATTAACATCACAGCTCCCCACTGAACCTGCAGTGGCAGGCTAAGCATCCTTGCCTTCTCCTACCTTGGTTAAAATCTGCCATCTCAAGGATCAGCCCTCATGAAAAGTCTGGGGAAAGCAAATCCTCTGACTCCCCTGCAAGAAATGATGCTACACAAGCCTAAACTTTGGCACAGCACAGTTAAACCCAAAACCCGTGGAGCACCTCAACTTACTGTCAAATGCTGGCTAGAACCTAGTCCTGGGAGCCCAGGGAACAGGGCACTTTCTTGTTCTCTGACTCCATCAGCAGTGTGACAATGCCAAGCAGCTTGCTGCAAAATTAGCATGGAAGTAGATGGGAAAACTTCTCAGTCACAGCAACACCAGTCTGGCCTTCCTGACAAGACTGGGGCAGCCACAGAGCAGCGAGCAGAGACACTGCAGCAGCAATGCTTCTTCCTTCCAGCTTTTCCCAATGCTCATGTTACAGCCAGGCAGTCCTGGCAGCATCTTTCTTGCCAAAACATTTCTGTTATTGCAATGATTTTCCATCTGAGAGAGGAAAAAGAGATCTTCTCCTTTTCTGTTTTAAATACAGTCAAGTATGTCCTATCTTGATTTAAGAGCTAGGATGCTCTAATGTGGAACATGTAAATATATAATGTTAAAGGATGCTCAATCACATGCTCATTTGGTTCTTGCTCAATATTGTCATCTAGGGCAAATGTTTTATATTCTGCCCTGTTTCTTAGTGGTCTCTGTTCTTTAAGTGTCTTTGAAATGAAAAGACCATTTCTTTTCCTTATATTTCCCGTAAACACTATTGCAAGATTTTTTACATCACTGTTCAGAAATATCAAAGCGTTAAACCATGTTATCTAGGGTCCAAGTGGAAACAAAAAAATTGTCTAGCCTCCAAATTGTGGGAATATGTACATAGGAGACAAAAATCAACTCTGAAGAAAAACTACACATTCAAGATGAGAAATGAGACTAATGCTAAATTGCATTTCATAGACTATAAAATATTTGTTTTCTTTGTGAGAAAGCAAACTCACATTTCTGTGCATTCTCCAGTAAGTGTGGAATATGGAGTTTCAAATTTATTTTTACATGTAACAAATGTAGTGTGTGTCTCCTAAATTCATAACAATCTTGGGCTAAATCAGCTTTACAATTATGATAGTGTAATTTTCCCTGTCAAGAAATACTGTGGACTTACTGTTTACCTTTCAGTTGATTTTATTTGCCAGATTGTATACCAAATGGTCCCATGGGCTTGCTGAATATATGGGTGCTAACAATGAAAAATGTGCATAGTTTTAATACCAACTTTGTAAATTGCCTTAATAATAGCCTGTATAATGTAATAGTATTTTCAACCAGTACTTTTAATTTCTAGCTCATAAAGCCTTTTCATTGAACCCCAAGGGTGTAGCTATAAAAGTAAGATTTAATTTTGTATATAATGTGGCCTAAATTAGTTTTAAAGCAATAGGAGAAACATGCAGCTCAAAGAGATAAGACTGAAATTATTATAACTCGATGAAATTTCCTATAGCAAAATTAATCATTATTTCCATTTTAACATCATTTGACAAAAAAATATAAGACTAATGTAGATCTAATCAAGGTATATATTTTAAATGACTTTGCTGTAAATTACAGAGGCCATAAAAATTGTTGCAAACCGTATGACAGCAAATGGTTTGAATGGTTTACACTTCCAAAGTATAAGTTGAATATAATATTTCTTCAGTGGAACAAGTTACCAAATAAATACTACTCCACAATAACAAAGTAGTGTATTTATGTTCATATCTTTGACCAACACTGGAAGTCCATACCCAGAAACTGACAGCGCAGCCTCATGGCTGTCAATCCTGGCATGCTTGTCAACTACCTGTGACATTTGGTCATTTTTCCTAAACGCACCTCTCCTGGAATCATTTAGTTATGCAAAACCTCAGTTTCTCAATTTCTAACCCTCCCAACTACAGAGAAAATCTAGCAAGCATGAATGATAAAGCAGATGAAAGGAGACAGCACACAAAAAAAGATCCAAAATTATTTACTCAGACTCATTTTTTCATTTGTTTAGTTATTGTGCTCCTCTTTGTTCAGGGGCTTGTCACATTCTTGAATGCTTGGGCTTCGCAAGCGTATTCTGTTGACCATTTTAAACACATGAGAAAAATCTTAAAAATCAGGAGACTGGTACAAAGTCATTTACTCTATAAGAAAAAAAAAAAAAAAAGTGTTTAACTGGGATTTATTTTTAAGTACACTACACAAAGCCAGGCCCAAAATTTTTCCTGCTATGTTGGCTCTGACACACTTCCTACAGGAAGACATCTTCCAATACTAGATGCTTTCTGCTGTGAATAATCTCTTTGAGCCTTAAAAAGGCACTGATTACAGCTGTCTTTGAGGCTGAATCTGATATGGCTTCAAATCAGACAGGTATAGGGTAAAGAATAAGAAAGAAGGGAAGAATTATGAGGGTATCAGAAGATTTAGGCTATTCCCAGCAGTTGGAATACTATTTAGAATATTTTCTATGTAAATTGAAAGTTTATCCTACTATCATATTAGATTAAGATCTCTCAGGTGTATGATATTAATAACTGCACATCTGGGTTTTACTTCTGAGACCAGAAAAGATTTGTGTTTTGTTTAATACTGTGAAAGGTCCTGAAAAAGAAAAAAAAAGTGAAAAGAAAAGAAGACTGGACTCTGCTTTATCAAAACCGTTGAAGCACAGGAAGGAGTGACAGTCAGACACTGCCTCAGCATGCTCCAGTAGCCAGTACCCACTGCAGTACCCAGACACATTTTTGACCCATCAGGAGACTGGACTTTGGAAAACTTTGCCCAAAGAATCCTGCAAGTTCCTGATGCTGGCCCAAGGCTGCTCAAGTAAACGGTAAAACTTTCCCTGGCTTTGGTGTGAACAGGCTCAGCCTCATCAAGGGTAGCTTTGTGGGATATCCTCTGTCAATGTTTCTTTTTTAAAGTTTATTTAATCTCTGTAAGCCTTATTGATTTTTACAGCTGCTGCTGGTCTGACTCCAGGAATTGAATAATAGGCTGCAGCTCCTGCAACACCACCTCCTACTCCAAAGTTTCTCATCTTGTATATTTTGAATACCTAAATAGAGTCATTATTTGTGTTTCTGAAGCCTTATGACATATTTACTACAAACAAAAATAAGTATCTGTGTCAAGCAAGCTAAGTAATTATGTACATGAATTATACACACACACATATATGTTTATATACCCAGGAAGGAGGAAATAGCTGTATATGAGAGTGGTGTTGCTAACATCCTAACCCATCATTTATTTGCCCAGCTCTCAGGGGCTGTGGGAAGCAGACACTATGGCACTGACTGTTCCATAGGACATCACATCACTTGTCCCCACACATACGAATCCACTCATGCCACAGTGTGGGCAGGCAGTTTGCTGACCTGTGTATTGCACCGCCTGGGCAAGACGAGCAGCCGCAGAGACAGGCAGGCAGAGCATAGGGTCACAGCTCGACCATGCACCTTGGGTGGCTGCAAAACAGTCCCTTTTGGAGGAACAGCTATAGTCTTTGGGGTAGCAACAGGACACTCGCTGTGGCACTACGGACAGAATTAGACAGATGCGAGAGCCCATGTCACAGCTCTCACCTTGTGTGACTGCAGAGCCCAGGATCTTGATCACAGAAGTGGAAATAGTTAAAGTTCAGAGAGGCAGGCAGAGAATAAATAAAATTCAATATGAAAAATTTGTTTTACAAGGTATCATCTAAGAGAGAGTTAAATTTGTTTGTGCCTTAATCAATGGGATCGTACAACTGGCTGAGGCCAACAGACTAAAAATCACTACACATTTTTAACACCAGTATGAAAAGTATACAACAGTAAAACATTACCCAGCTTTCAAGCTGATCT
>NW_010132687.1:13721-14962 GCF_000699245.1 Pterocles gutturalis
ATTATTCCACAGCCAAGCTAGAATAACAAAGGTATGTTCTGATGGCAAGCCAGGGGCTGGCTTGCTGCTGAGGGGCTGGTGTTGGTGCCACAGGTGGTGCCCTGAGGCTGGCAAGGGTGCTGGACACGCAACATCCCAGCAGCACAGGAGGCTGTAAAGTGAACAGTTGATCTGCTGCATGAGCCACAGGTGTCTAGAGCAGCACTTTAAAGGACTGACTGTGAGCTACCAACAAAAAGCCTCAACACAGCATTAGTTTTTATCCAAATAAGCATTATTTTGTTTGGTATTTTTGTGATTTTTATTAAAAATGCACTTTGCTCAGTCATTTGGCTGATTTTTGTTCTTTTACTGAATTTGGCTGGAGAAAAATGGTCGTGGCTGCCACTAGAAGGCCACTCAGGAGGACAATGGCAAATTCAAATGCTGAGGACTTTCCACTTGTTTTTTCTGGCATTGCTGGCGTTCATCAAATAGCCAGGAGAGCAACACGACCCTGCACTGCTCTGTTACAGAGGTGGGTTAATCCCAGGCATTTTCAGAGTGGCAGGGCTGAGCTAATGCTCCAGAAAAAAAAATATAAACATTGACAAACAGGTTTTGAAATGCTGCAGATGAGCTTAGAAATTAGTAGGATGTTTTCTACTTTGGTAAAGGTACTTTTTTGTTGCATTCAACAGAAAATAATCTTGTGAAAGTCCTTGGAAACTTTTTCAGTTTTCTTTTTCTCATCTGTAAAACTTTTGGTTATCCAATCTGTAAATAGAAAAAGTATCTTACTATGCAGAGTGATCAACTACAAATGATAAATAACAAGTAGCAAAGTGCTGAAAATACAGGCATTATGATCAGCTTGCAAACATCCTTTATGCTCAGCATTTCACTAAAGTGCTCATTGAGCAATCATGAATAATGAACACAATAGCAAAAAAAACCAACACAACTTCGTTCAGTTAAAAATTGGCAAGGAAAAAAGTCAAATAAATTATTCCATATGATCACTTTTCCCCTCCAGTTACTGCTTTATCCTCCTCTCCACGGCAAGAACCGTCAGGACCTGCCTGCTTTTTTCCTGAAGTTTTTATGACAATCTACTACTGGAGCCTTTCCCTCTCTGTCTGCAGCCTCCGTCTGTCTCACGGAAAATATTTGGTGGACTGCAACCAAGCTCCCCTTTACACGCAACTGCTCTAATCCCACCGAACAAGAGTGCCTATTTTTCAGCATGGAGAATGAGCTCC
>NW_010132688.1:0-1650 GCF_000699245.1 Pterocles gutturalis
CCCTTCCAATCTCTAACATTCTGTGAAGTCTCTGCACTTTTTGGCAAATATAATTCCATCTCTGCTTTCGTGTCAGCAGAAAACTTGTGCAACATTTCCAGTGTCTCTCAAGTAGTTCTCATAATCAAGCGCTAGACCTTAGATAGCTCTGTCCATTTATGGTTTCCCGTACGTTAAATATATAACTTATTCCTGACTAGTTTCCCACTTAAACTTTTACTGATTAACTGTTGTGATCCTGAATAAGATGAGATCCCAACAACTAAGAAAAGCACAGGGTAGCTACCTAGGTCACTGTTGCTGTAAGGAGGCCACATTTGGAAGCCAAGGGTGTCCTCTGGTACCACCTGTATTGCTTCATTGACTTTTTCAGAGTCCCAAGTTTATACCAGCTCTGTAATGTGCCTGCATATTCACAGATTAAAACGAACAAACTGAATTTCTCCACCCTAACCATCATCTTATTCTCCATAGCTCTATAAGCAAATTAGTGTAAATGGTTGTATTACCGACTCAGGGAATCCAGGCATTCATCAAGCACATCAGCTTAATAAGCACAAGAATATTGTATGCAAATAGATGGACTTCTTTCATATTTAGTCAGCCAAATATTTGTAAGAAATATTTATTTAATCCTGATGTGAATTAAAAAAAAAAAAAACAACCTATGTGAAGATTTTTATGCATAATTTACTATTTACTTACCCTCTACCTTCTTCTAAAAAAAAAAAGTCACAAACACTATTCTAAAAAAGATGAAATCTTTTAATCTGTCTAGAGTTTATTCCCACCTTCCCTCCTTCTTTGCTCTGCTTTATGTGATGTACTGTTCATTCCTATTACCTCTTTATAGCTGTTTTGTTAAAGTTCATACCACAAAGACCTGTAAAAGAAATTTATGACTCTTGAGGTTTCAGCAAATTCTAAATAACCATAACACGAACATGAAACATTAATTAAAGACACTGGAGTCTAAGTTATAACAGAGATGCTGACATTTAAGCCCCTCGCACCGTGTAAATTAAAAATGGTATGACAAACAGTGAGTAATTTGATGGTCAGGGGTTCATAATAGATACCTTAATATCTTTGTCATGAAAAACAGTCTGTCCTTGGTTTAACCCATAGTGAACAGCCCAGGGGTCTGGTTCATAAAGCATGACACTGCCTAAACATTTTTGCAGTAATTCATGTATCAGTCTGGGAATTGCATTGGATATCCTTGAGACTAAACAAATATACAGGAAATTTGTGAACTAAATGTATTAATGTAGAGATAAATTCACTGTGTCATTCCTGCCTATGGTTCAGCTTTCCACTGCTGCTTTTTGAGGCATTCTTGTCTAGATGGTCCAATGTCACATATATAACATACAATTCAAATTTGTTTAATTGATTATTAGCTTAGTTAACATGAGTCTTTCATAAGATATCTGTACCACTGAAACCTCAAGTTGCTGGGCATAGTAAAGACGACACCCCCCGCCTTAATCAGCCTTCGCCAAAAGAGGCAACACGTAATGTAGGCTTATCCGCATTAGACAGTTTTCCAGACTTAGGAACATTCATGTTGATAAGCTTTCCATGTTCACATAAGCAGTGGCTCAGCATATTCTTGCTAATGACACCAAGCTGTGTGGTGGACACGCT
>NW_010132689.1:0-3455 GCF_000699245.1 Pterocles gutturalis
CTCCTCTCCTCTCCTCTCCTCTTCTTTTCATTGATACATACTTGCCAAAATATCTCCAAATCACACTTGTGACGGTTTTCATTGAAAAGAGCCTACCCCACTTCCGATCTGATTTCATCTTCCCCACACATTGCTGAGAATGCATAACGCAGTTTCCTCATTCCTTTCTTTCTTTGCAAGGAGAGTTCAGCTGTTCCCTCCACTGAAGACGATTGTATCCCCAATTTTCCATCTATGCAGAGTCCTCAGGTCTCCAGAAGACATAGATTCCCATGGAATTTATTTGTGTCTAGTGCAGCAATGCCAAAACAGAGCAGAAACTGCTTACCTTTTCACGCCTTTGTGGCAGTGATGTAGCTCAGCAATCCCATGCACTCTCCTTGGTTTTCATACAGTAGATAACAGAGTGAGGACGTCACATTAGAAATAATATTTGTGTCTGTCCACAGCAGAACGGTTTTGCCTTTTGAAGTATAGGTCCAACCTAAGAAACCAGCAATGCATGCAAATTCCAAAGAGTGACTCCCTAACTCTGTACACCATTCGAAACATAACCCACATAGCACAAATCCTTTCAGAAGGGTGAAATAGCTCAGGGAACCCAAGCTCTCTAGTAGTCTTTATGTGTCTCAGTGAAGTAATTCCTGTACGTTTTATTCCCCACTCATAGCTGCACAGTGAATGCCAAGCTCTGTCTTTACCTTTTCAGGCAGGTGGGCGCTCACAGTACAGCAAACCAGTGCGCCCATTACTGATGGTAATGAGCTGCTGCAGGATAAAGTGCAGTCACCCACCCGTCACAGAACTGAAGGCAACACAAAAGGGTTGCACCACTGCTCTGGCAAGGTATAGTTCATCTGACATCTCCCCAGGCTCCCACCTCATCCACTGAGATAAACACATCAGAGCCCATTCTCTATACAACTACGGACACTTGCTGCTACCCTGCCATGCAGGCTGCACAGAAATACAGAATCATAGAACCACAGAATGGTTTGGGTTGAAAGAGACCTTAAAGATCACCTAGTTCCAAACCCCCTGCCATGGGCAGGGACTCCTTCCACTAGACTAGGTTGCTCAATGGAATGGATGATTTCATGGAGCAGTGATTTGCTGGTTCTCACATGGAAGCATTACTGATGCAACAACAGTTCAAACCAAAATGAAGATACCAAATGGTAAAAAAACGCAGATAGGTCTGTCAATAGGTCATGTTTAATTATGCCTGTTGCTATTCTAACAGTTGTCTTGATTTATTTCCAGGTCTCCACTGTCAAGGCCGAGTTCAGTGATTGCTATTCACAATTTCAGGGAAGTAGGGCTGGAAAAGCAAAAGGTTTTGTCCAGCCTCTCAAATCCCTGCTGTATTGCCAGCATTTCTGTGTCCCCTTCTACAAAGACGCAAACAGAAATTAAACCTGAAGTCTCATGGCATTCTCTCAAGGCAAACATCACCTTAAGAGACTACAGGATACTGAACCGCAGTGATGGCAAGGCGCACAAATTCTGAAACCAAGCAGTCAACACTATTTGGCAGCATGGCTCTCGCTCCCCATTACTGGCACATCTCCTGAGAAAGGCAAGCTGAGCCACACTGTCTATGCAGGAATCAGGAGTTTCAAGCATCACCCCAGTTCATATTCACACGATCATCGTAAGGCACACACACGAGATACAAAATAACAGTTTATTTTTAAAAGTATTCTCCGGAAGGGGGAAAAAAAAAAAAAAAAAAGGAAACGCAAAGCCTACCACTACAGTGTACGTGGAACTAGCAGAGTCAGTAACCATAGCTGAGGTGATTCCACAAATACATTCCCCTGCCAAAAGTAAGCCCCCTAGCAATACATCTTGCCTAATATAGCACCGCAGCTGCAGAATTTTCACACCTACCTTGGTTCTTGCTCTTCTGCCATTAAGTGCTTTGTATTAGAAAGTACATTTACATCATACTTGGAAAAAGGCAACGTGAAATGCTTCTACTCTCACTTCCATGTCCATAGTAATTCTGTAGTACTTCACAAACTAATCTATACCATGCAAGGTCAACAGAGAAGAACCTGGAATACCAGCTGTGGTCACCTTGCATGATCTCTGTTTCAGAGCAGAATCAAAAAGGAGGACAGACTTCTGATTAAGAATGGAAACCAGCACTTTACAGCAGCCAAAAGCAAAAAGTTCATGAAAACTGCCCTGCCTGCAAGACAGGAAAATGCACACAAATGAAGACACTCCATACAAATAAAAGAAGGCTGCAGGAGGCATCTGGAGCTGGGATTAACTACACAGATGGCAGGAAAACCAAACCTGGTCACCTGAGCAAAATAGTAAGTTCAACACTGCAGTCGGGCACAGATCTTTGCTGGGAATTGTGCATTTAATAACTCATCAAGGGATCTTACTAAGTCATAGACAGTGATGTAAAAAAGGTTACAGGAGATATGACCCTACAGAGCAAAGTTAAAATACAGGTCTGCTGAGAACTGCAGAAAGAGTTGATGACCCTGAAGATCTAGGTGGGGAAATGGCAAAAGATTTTCCATGCATGACACCACAAAGCTGGGATGAGGGAAAAAATGTGGCTTCAACAGAGACTGTGATTGACTATGAAACAACCATTTAAGATTCAGAAATAACATATTTTGCATAGGAAAGGCAGTTATATATCAGCTCTGTTCTCAGTGCCAATCAAAAGGGTAAGATTTATGAGACCAGGGAAGAAAACTGCATTTCATCCACTTTTGCAGAATATAAGGTTCACCTACACTCTGAATAATTTGTGGAGGTCCTCCCCTTCTTAACTCAGTAAGAAAAAGAGAGGAGATCAGGAAGTTTCATAGGTGGCCAGCAGCATGACCAAAGACATACAACAGCTTCAGTTTGAGGAACATTTTCTCGTGTTAAAAACCTAAAGACTGAAAATTAATATGACAGAGGTCCTCAAAGCAGAAGTACCATGAAGAATGACAGGGAGCAAAGACAGGAAAAACTAGATTAGACAACACCACAACAAGACCCATTCAACTTCAAGATGTCCACGTTTCAGGATGGGTTTGGACTGCATATTTCCACACATGCATTCAATCCAAAGTTATGCTCTCGTTCTCCCCATTCACATCACGCTTCTCTACAAAAAGATACCAGATGAGACATAAAATAGCAGCCTCCCCATCATACCTCAGACAGAAATAAAGGTGCAAACGATCACAATTGCATTAAAGTCATGACGCTATGGAAAAGGGCTGCAGAACGGCTCCAAAGAGTTGCCATCCCCAGGAAGAGGTCAAAGTGGCATAAAAAACTCAAATGGGGTAAAAGTTTGCACAGGAAAAATAAGCGAGGGACACCGCAGTCAGAGAGCAGGTACCCACCGCCCGCAGGCCCCTCGGCCTCAGCCCAGCTCCCACCAGCGCCTGCCCAGCGGCCGGGCGGGAAGGGCGGGGTGGGGAAGGGCC
>NW_010132690.1:0-8444 GCF_000699245.1 Pterocles gutturalis
ACTCTCCCTGCTCCAGGATCGTTAACCAGTAACAGGCTGAGTCTTGGCCATCAGGTGGGGGGGCAGTATCACTGTGTATCACTCATTTGTGTATTTGTATATAGTATTGTTTTCAATATTATTGTAGTTTAGTTATTAAATTGTTCTTATCTCAACCCACGCGTCCTTTTTTTCCCTTTATCCCTTTAACTCTCTCCCCTATCCTCGGATGGGGGAGGGGGGAATTGTGAGAGCGGGTGTGTGGTTTTGGTCCCCAGCCAAGGGCAAACCCATCACAGTGCGTGTATTGGCTTATTGCATATCAGACGATGAACTCTGCTTGTGAGACACAACCAAGGAAGGAATTCCTCACATTTACTGAGGTAGGACTTGAAGTACATCTTGTTTTTTTCTTATAAAAGGTATTTTTCTTTGTGATCTGAGCAACTCTATTAGGATAGTGAACTACGTTGAGGCCTTTAAAGATGAGCTAAAACTTAGCTTTTCTTTATGTTCTATACATGCATAACAGACCCTGTTGAAACTAAAAAACAGCAAGGGAAAAAAAGAAGATTTACTGTAATGCAAATACACAATAAATTCATTTGGGATGGAAGTGTCCTCTGGAAAACAGAACTAACAATTCCTATTTGTCCTGCTTTTGAGAGGTTTCACGCTAACCCCACCATCAGCGATCTGGTGGTTCCTGCCTAGCTGAGCCCTGCAGCAAATAGCATGGACCTACGCAAAGGGCCACCAGTGTTTCTCATCCAGCTAGGAAAAGGAACTGCCATCTCCAACTCAACATGAACAATCTGTCAAACTGAAATGTTAAAAAAAGAAAGGGGGAGGAGAAACACTATGGAAATAGCTTCTAAGATGCTGATTAGATTTAGGAAAGCTCCTGACTGAAAAAAAAAAAAAAACCAAAAAAACTGGTCTGGTGCAATGCTGGAGGCTTGCTTTGACACGCACATGTCATTCTCTGTAAATGCTAAGTGTGGCTACCCTGATAACGGGGTAAGAAGATAGAATCCTGATTTAATGTGCCCATTGTAAGTCTCTGGTACAGCTGGGCTTGACATGAACAAACAGCTGAAATACCAAAGCCCCTGCTTCAGCATCTCTGTATCTGCCTAACTGCTGGTAGCTCAGTACAGTTACAGGCATACGGAGATAAGCACTTATAACAGAAGTAAAACGCATTTGTTTCTCCTTTGAACTTAATCTTCCTCATTCCTTCAGCAATTGAATGGATGAGCAGGTCACAGAGAGGGCTCTGAATTATTTACTGATTTCCTTCCTTTTTGCAATTTGCATTGGAGGGTTCCTGAACCAAAGCCAGCCCTTCTGGTGGTACCACTTAAACCCAGCGCTTCGTCTATCGCCCCTTCAGCAAAGCGCAGCCTTTCTCAGGTGAAAACTAACCATCAGCTGAAAGCGGCAACCAGGTGAAAGCAGCAACATATGGGTTAGCAGACATAAAGCGAGCACTCAATACTGCAGTTGCCTAGTTTATCCACAATCACGTATTTAAAGGTTCAGGGATATAAACTACCATATCATTCTGGTGGGTACAGCTCTCTGCATTCGGAAGCAGGTTGGAGAGTTGACCTCAACAAAGGGCAGCACAGGAACCCAGGTAGAAATGTGAGTTTCTCTGCCTTCAGGGGCACATGAAGAACCAATCTGTATGTCAGTAAAATAAGCTGTCGCAGTTTCCCACACCCAGCATGAATTCTCTTCCCTGGAGACTCAAGCACAGGGAAGCTTAGAAAGTTGCTGTGCTTTATAAAGAAATCCAACTTCTGCACTGAAGCAGAGACTGCAAGAAAAAGCTTTTCCATCTCTAGCTACCAGACAGAAGTGAGTTTATGTAAAGTGAAAGTGATCTACAAGCAATCAAGTTGTATAGAATGACTTTAAAAGATTTTCATGATAACTCATAAAAGCCTGAAAATCAAGCCTCTACATTCTGCAAGTGAGTCTTCACAGTCAGCCTTCAAAGCAAATCTTCTAATTCTGTAACAAATCCAGAGAAGGCCAGCAGGAGAGAAGGGAAGAAGAGTAACCAACTCTTTGCTTTCCCTTTCTTTTACCAACATACAAATGGAGAGGATCACTCTTCTTGACTGCTGATTTGGGAGTGTGCCATTACTACTCTTCAGCAAATGCAAAATGGGGAAGAGAACTTAATTGAAATAATCTAGAATGACAGATTGCACTGATGGGAGGTGAGGCTGCCAGATAGAGCTGTCACATGAAGATTAAACTTGGGATATAGAAAGAAGGAAAAAAAAAAAAAGCAGGTACATTTGTTCTTTTTTTTTTCTTTTTTTTTTTTTCCTGATAGATTATTCACTATACTTCAGCACAACATGGCTGAATGATTTTTCTGGGCCTACTTTTTCATTTCAAAGTAAGCTGCTAACCTTTCTAAGTGAAAGCACTTCTAGTAACCACAGGGTATTTTATATACCTTAAAATCAGGGGTCTTGATGATCATGTTTCAGCTTCATTACATCCAAAAAGCTTTCGCTAAAGCCTGTGGGTAATTTATCTTTGCCTATATATGAAAACAAATACCCCACCACTAATCCATTATGTTTGACAGTATTTATATAAATATTATTAAACACAGTATGCGTGATAATGATGTACAAGAAACATTACCTCCTTGCATTCATATTTGCCAACAAGCTTCCTCAAAAGATAAAGGAGCTAAAAGGCAATATTTGACATTTCAACACAGACCCCTCGGGGTTAAACTGAGCTGTTGGAGAGAAGCCTATTCAGACAGAACCTCCCTATTTACAGGTAAAGGAAAAGATCAAATACAAGTGTCATTTACAGTAACCTTGACCAAAAAAAATAAAAAGAACCATTAGAAGGAAATTATAACAGAAGTTGCAGCCAGGCTGATCAGCACATCAAATCTCCCTGTTCACCTCAAGAAGTCCCAATCCACTGTAAACAGAAAGTGGAAGTTCTTAATAAGGCAAGTGATCTAAATGTGCCAGAACAGGAATTCAGACACCAGGGAAGGAAGGTCATGGGTTTTAGTGAAACACTCTGATTTCAAAGTGTAAGAAAGGGAAAGACAATGCTATGTTAGGGACGCAAAAACTGTATATAGAGGTGTATATATCCAGGTAAAGCTGGGACGCTTTGTCCCAGGCAGTGGCTGAGCGAGTACAACAGAATCACAAATATTGATCACAAAATACTACATGCAAAACAGGAATTTATTGAGCCAGTTAATAATCAGCCAATGTCTAACCCAGCTTCAGTAATTTTACTAATACACCAAATATGTATGAGATTATTGACACATTTTAATATAAGTACTTATTATGTAATCTGTCAACATAGCCATAAACCTTTTGTTCACTTTAGCGGTTTCTAACAGGAATTATAATTTTAGGCGATGTTCCTGTGAAGTTTAAGACACTGGGATGGTGCTCTTTTCCCATAGAGAAAAACAAACCTTTACGACTTCTGAAATAAAATGAGAACAGTGAACTGTGTAACTCTTGCCTACACAGCAACGGTAACAGACCAGCATCTCATCAGCAGAACAAAATGATAAAACCAGAGAAGAAAGGCATTTGGAGACAGTTTCTCTTTTAATACTGCATGTTGCTCCTGTACTATTCTTCACCTATCGCCATTTTTTTTCAATTTTTAAGACAAATTTACCATTTTGAGAACAATGTAACAAATTACTGAACTAAGGAATGAAATTTCTTCTACAAGATACGCAGCACATGTGGCTTAATGATTTTCACATTTTCCTATTGAAAATAATACAGAGTAGAGCTTTACAAGGCATTTAAGTTTGATGAGGCAGAAATATGAACATTTTAATACAGCATTTTTGCATTTTAGAAAGAGTACATAAAACTCAAGTTTAATTATCATCACATTATAATTGGCACAATCTTATGAAAAATGCAGTCTTTATACATGTAATAAACTCTTAACAAAGAAGGCGAGACAGTTAAGTGGCATAAATATTCTTAATGCCAGAACTTTCTAAAAACTAATCCTACTGATAAGTGATTAAGTTCTACAAGCTTCACCTTTGTACTCTAACCAACATCTTCAAGACATTTATAAGAATAACGAGCAACTCTGCAAGGTCTTGCGAGCTCACTTTTCCCTTTAATCTCCACCAAGGCCACCAACAAAAAGAGGGAGTTACTGTCACAATCAGCCCCATCAGGTCTGACAGGAGAATACATACAGAGCACAAACACAGCCAGCGTTACTGACCCCTGCACTGTGGTCTAGAAGAGCTGCCCCTCCTGCGTATCCGGGAGAACTTATCATTAACTTCTGTCAGACTTACAGTTGTCAGTTAATTCCAAACTATGACAATCCTCACTTTGGAGTTCAGACCAATTCTGCAGATGGTTTGCTTTTTGGTTAAGCCACAAACATACGCTTTCTTCTGAAATCTAAAAGCTGATAAACTCTGCAAAGCCCAGTCCCATGAAAAACAATTAAAGGCCTTTAAAGTTTCAGAACTGAAAAAGTACAAAAAGTATATTGGAATATTGATTTTTTTTTAAATGAAAAAAAACACTGGTGCATTTCTAACATTAAATACAGTGCTGAAACAAAGACTTTAGAGACTCGGGCTTTCACACAACCAAGTACAATCAAAACAACATCTTGGTCACTGATACTACACATATTTTCAGCTTCCTGTAATACAAGATACAATCTGTAATCTCTCTTTCTGTACATTTACTGATCAGATTCACAGAACAGGCCATTCACTTGAAGTAAATAGCCCCTAATGTTCTGAAATACGTTAATTTCTTACTTATCTTCTTAAGCTTAAGAACAAGGATGGATTAGAGCCATTGGCAGTGAACGTGAATTGGTTTAGCTCATAAGTGTTGGTCACCTGCAGGCTCAAGCTGCTCTGGGGTTGAGTTAAAAGGTAGGAGTGCTATTTGGTAGCCATACTGTATTCAGCAGGGCTTTTTAAAACAAACAAACAAACAAACCCCAGTCCAAAATAAAACACAAAACCAAAACAGAACAGAAAATAAGGGAGTGCTGAAATACACACTTGTTTAAATATCATCCCTGACACGACCTGACTACATACCAGTAGCTTAATTTAGGCCAGTGCTATCCCTCCCTTAAGCTGCAGTCTTTACCATCAGGATAAATCACATTTGTAGGAAACATTCCAGTGAAGAAGTCCCCAATTTGCTAAGTCTCAATTAAGCAAGGTATTCTATAATAATATATTACGGTTAGATCACACTTCCTGGCCCAAAGCACTTGAATTTTCACATAACGTCACTCAACCACAGTGGCCTTTAAAACACAGGGCAGAATTTAAACTGAATGGCACAGGACATTAAAAAAGAAAAAAAAGAAAAAAAAAGAGAGAAACCTCTGCACAGTTTTATCAGTTAAACCGTTGACTCTTCACAAAATATACTGTGGCCTCATTTTAGTGTCCACACAAAGCATATTGAACTTTGGTTTTAAATGTCTGCTATAAAAATAAATGTAAAGAGCATTTCTATCAAGGAATGAAAAGCTGAGCCAAGACTGCTGATTTAGGTCTGAGCCTGCTGTTCCAGGGGGACCAGACGCCTGTATTTTCATCTACATGGCATATAAACTGATGTCAGACACACTTTGACTGGAACAGGAGTCAGGCCCTCAGTATTTCCAAGCAGCTGTTTAAATCATGGTTTGCCAGAAGAGCTGCTGTAAGCCTGCGGTCTCTGATGGACCCTTGCATTAAAGCATCTGTAGGACCAGCAGCTCCAGGGCAATGCTGACTCCAGCCCAGAAGGGCATATCTTATTTTCAGAGCTCAATCACCAGCATGAGGTCGGAATGCCACCCTGCGCCCCAACTCTGGGGATGTGTGCGAGCTCATCGAGGCTCCTGGCACCATGCTCCTCCACCTTCCCGGCAGCGCTCGCTGGCCAACACCTTCCCACCAAACCATGCTAATTTCATGGTGCTCACCTCCTCCTTCAGCTTTGGTACACTGTAGACCACAAACCTGGCAACGTATACACACACAGACACACACACATAATATCTTTGCTGCCATCTCCAGAAATTATGAACTTCTTGGTCATGTCACAGCCTACAAAGTGAAAGTAGGAAATTTGCTTTCTGGACATCTAGTAGACCAATTTTTAATAGAATAAGAGGTAACTGTATGTAGGAAGCACATATTCCTCAAAACACCCCTTTGCATCTTTAGTTACTCAGACAACCAACCTTTGTATTTTCACACCACATAA
The DNA here is from genome assembly GCF_000699245.1 of Pterocles gutturalis. Lineage (NCBI taxonomy): Eukaryota > Metazoa > Chordata > Aves > Pterocliformes > Pteroclidae > Pterocles > Pterocles gutturalis. Next base: position 6,270 of record NW_010132690.1, read on the forward strand.
AGTCCAGTCTATAAATGGAACCAATTTTCATCATTTAATCATATAGCATTTTTATTTAACAAAATATGCAAACCAAATTGTTATTATTCCAGAAATCAAGATCTCAGAAAGATTAATTAGAGAAGTTTGACTCAGTTCTAACAAGCAGTTTAACTTCAAAACTGCTATAATTCACATTTGGGGGTAGGGGAGAAAACAGCATCTATCACAGTTGGAAATAAAATTACTCTCTTAGTTCTGTTTTGAAACATTATGCACAGCTTCACAAGTCATACCTTCTCACAATTGATTTAAAACAACTGGAACTAAAAAAGACAAAACTCTCTTCTATTTTCTAAAATTAATTAAAACATCTGCCAAGAGAAAATAACAAGTCTTCTTCAGCAATGGATAAGTAACCTACCCACTGTTCTATGAAAATCTCCATAAACATAAGGAACTGATGTTGGAAAAGTTTTACATTTTCAATTAGATTCATATCCTTGTAGAACATGGTTTACAATTTATTCGCTAGTGTGGAAAAAAATAAGAGCCACTAAAGCATCAGCAATTCAGGGGACATTATGTCTGACCATTATAGTTTTGCTATAGGTCAACTTGCAGGGAAAAGAAAAATAATCTGTACTTTAGAAGAAGCCTCACTTAAGCTTTTGTACCCACAATCTGTAAAGTTACGTACGTTATTCTATTGCCAGTTGTAGGAAATGTATTCCTACCTCCTCATTTTAGCCTGATTCAAATACATAAAGCATTAAAAAAAAAGCCCGACAAACCACAAAACAAACCAGAAAAAAATTTCAACTCGGAACAAATAAAAAATGTCCTGAAATAAATCTCTTTGCTACACTTCTTCAACTAAATTTCTCCTCTTCTATTCTCCCACAAGAGAAGGATAGGAAAAATAAGCCACTTTAAAAAAAAAAAAACCTCTAAGTTCTTCTCTTTAAAACCTAGGTAGATGCTTGGCAACAACTCAAAGTACCCAGGTGTGAAAGAAGAATCCCATCCTCGTAAGAAGGCAGTATGTTAGCACCATCTTGGAAAAAAAACCCCAAACCCAAAACCCAAGCACCAACCACACCACAGGCAATACATACAATCTTTGAAGAGTGATGTGAAATGAAAAAAATTAAGAACATGAGTACACCAAGTCTGGGGTGACTTTTTTAACAGTCAAACCATGCAACAGCAGATGGAATGTGAAGGAAAGGAGAGTTGTTAGAAATTAAATCAGAGGAGAAGCCACTCATCAGCAAACCCCTGAGTTCCTTTTAATTGTGTATAGTGTGGGAAAAGTGTCGCTACTGCCAACAGGAAATTCGCAGTCAAACTTCTGGACTACTGGGAACACACCAGGTTATACCAGTGACATTACAGACTCGCAGTGCAGGAAAAACAAGGAAAACTTTCAAAAAACCTCCATGACTTCCAAAACCTCCTTCCAGCCTCCTCCCAGAGAATGACAAAAACCCAACTTATTCTTTCTCCTACTAGGATGCTTTCTTACAGCTTAGTGCAAACATCAATCAACATTTAATTCCTTTCCGAGTCCACTGGCAGCCTGACTTATAGCAACACCTGAGTGAAACTCAGCCCAGGCAAGACAAAGGCAGTGTTTGTGGGAAGCAGAAAAACATTGGGAGGCCTTGGCAACTGTTATTATCTCACCATCCATCAAACACTGCTCTCCTCAGTGTGCTCAATCAACCTGCATTCCCTGTACTTCTGGTCACTCTGAAAGGACGTTTCCCACTGAAACATAGGTCCGGCACTGCAAACTCACTGTAATGAGACCAAAAAAACTTCGACATTTAAAGGGTTCAAATCACTCCAGCAGGCACAAGCCCCAGTACAGCCACTATATACAGATCCCAGAGTAGAGACACTGGCATCCCCTTTTCTCACAGTTACAAAGGGTACACTGCTTGGGAAATCTTCTACAGGAGAGCTTAGATGCTTGGAGGAAAAGTTGTCACTAATCCAGCCCTAAAGCTGCGTACACATTGCCAGATAAAATGCAACACAAGCAACAACCAAACACTTTCTGGAAGAACAAAATCTGTCTGCTCCTCCTAGATCCCCTCATAACTGCAACTAAAAGCCACAAGAAGACTGGGTTTTCCTTCCTATTTTTGTAGAATCATAGAATACTTTGGGCTGGAAAGGACCTTAAAG
>NW_010132691.1:0-5894 GCF_000699245.1 Pterocles gutturalis
AAGCCTCTTTTATTAGAGTCCATTATTTTTAAGCCCTGAGCTTTCATTTTTAAAGGTTGTGTGATGTATACATGTTGATAAACTGGGGGGATTGGTCAAGCAAGACAGATTAGCACCAACTGTTTAATAGGGTAGTTTCACACTTTGGACAGCTGGCTGGTTTTGCTCATTACTGTCCTGATATTCAGTAAAGCCTATTATTGCACAGCTCTGCTCACAGAGGCGCTGTACAAGTTTTCAGATTTTTTTTATTGTGTTTAAACTTCTCCTATGCTTCTGAAATTGCCTTCATCTTCAGAGCACCCTCTGTCCTTCAGGCTTATTGAATCCAAACCTGTAAAACCATCTGTTCATTCACACTTCTCTTGCTCATCTTTCCCCATTAAAGATGGCCCATCTAGACAAAACACATTTCAAGTCTGTGTATGAAACACGAAAGTAAGAATTGATTGCAAGAATACAGCTTTTTTGGTAACCACCGTGCACTATAGACAAATATGTGAACGTTTACAGTTCAAGTGCTCAATGTAATTTTTCAGGTCAACATATAATTCTGATAGCCACTTAAACTGTACATGTGAACTATTCTTCCCTTTCTGCACCAAAACAAACTCTTTATAAAAAAGAAATTGTTTGCCTTTTTTTTTTTTTTTTTTTGCCTTCTAGCAGCTTACAAGTAACATCCACCTCATCCGCCTTGACCTTGACTCGTCATTTGTTTTTCCAGGAAATTCAATAGCATTTCCTAAGAAAAACAGGTTATTGTAAAGACTACAAGAATCTGTGATGCCAGTGTATACATAAATATTGGCATGTTGGATTTTTATAGTTAGCTAGACAAAACTACTTATTATAAATAAGCAAGGTATTATGTTATTCAACTTATTTATTTTTGTGCACCCAACACTGTTCAGAAGTACTCTGCATGAGAAAACGACTTAGTTTTCCTTTGGGTGAGTTTATTTAATCGTAAATTTAACATTCACTTCAGCTTTCTATATTCTTATTGTGTGAGATTTTTTTGTTGTTGGACATTCTCTAAGCTGGCATTTTATACTGATTTTTAACAGCTGATGTATTTTTACAGTGTTCTAGTTTGCTCATATATTCCGTTTCGTGGACTAACTTGTACCACCTTTTCCCAGCACCATCCTGCAATATTGACCTCCTGTGACTGCCCCCCCGTCTTTTCCCATCCTGGCCCACAGGTAAGGAAATACCTTTTTTCTCTCTTCCCCCTCTCTAGGAGACAAGTCTGAAAGAAATCCAGCTCTCTCACTGTGTGTGCAAACTGGGCTTCAAAAGTGGATTTAGTGTAGTTTTTTGCTCTTTTAGAATTCCAGCATCACCTTTGGGTGACCTGAGCCCATCATGTCGGTGTCAGCCCGGGTCCCTGTGGAGAAACCCGGTGTTGGCAGAATGGATCAGGGCAGAGCTCCAGGACTTACCACAGGATGTTGTCTCATCAAGCTACACGTGCTTTGGGATTGCTGATAGCAGGGACCTTACGAATCCAGCTCCCTCTGGTAAATCTCTACTTGATTGAGTGGGCTTACAGAATTGTTTACATCCAGACTTGGCTGTAGACCAAGTGGGATTGCACAGGGTCTGTGCTAATACTACTGTAGACCTAATGACTGTGCTGACAGCAGCATTTCAAGAAAACAGACAACAGAGATTCTGTAGGATTGTGTAAAGCCATATTAAAGTATCCAGCTTTAATAGAAGGATTTTCCTCTCCCTCGTTTTGTCCTTCCCCCTCCCCTTGCCTTCCTCTTACGAAAAGTTTGGTGGGTCACTATGGATTAAAGATTATTAGATTTGGCCTCATAATATATTGAGCTATTGCTGCTAGTACTGAGGAAACTTTGCTCATCAACATCTATCTGGATGAGGTGCAATTGAATATATGTTCCTTGTGTATCTCTGGATTAGCAAAGCATAAAAATAGCACACAAATATGCCCCACCCACCTTAAACAACTTCAAGTTGTTTAAGGTTGTCTAGCAGAAAAGCAATGTGCTGGGAGGTAGACTCACTAGCTTTAGAGGTTTCCTAGCTTATCAACTGAAAGTAATCATTGCTTGCTTTTTGCCTTCTGCTATATGATCCATTTTTGCATATGTGGGGGGAAGGCATTAAGGCTTTAATATATCCACAGAAGAAGTATCTAAAAGCTGTTGTCTTGTTCTAAGTATATGCTCCTGGGTTTCATAAAGATGTTCAAGGTAGGTATACCAGGAAAAAAAAAAAGTCATTGTACTAAAATATACATTTAAATCCCTATTTCTCCGCAGTACTCTTCATGCTACCATGGTTCAGGATGCTGAGGTTCCGCCTGAATTATGGGCACAGGCATACGGTGAATCATGGCTGAGTGACAACAGCTTAAAGAACTGCTCTTCCACATTGCCACCAGTATTGTCCATGTGTATGTTCTTATGTGTCCCAAGTCTTAGGTAAAATCGGTTAACATCAGTTACATATTTTATGCAGGTGGTCTAGTTTTTCTAGTAGTCCTTGAAGTCCTTGTGACCTCTACAAGCAAAGATTTGGTACAATATTCTTTCTCTGCCTTAAAAAGTCTGCCTCCATTTTAAATCACCACATTATCTTAACTCATCCTAGCATGACTGAAAATACATTGTTGGCCGTTTGTGGGTGGATGAGCAGAAAACATTTAAATTAAATAGCTATGAGAACCGGCATGACACTTTTGCTAATTTGTTAGCCAAGTGGGGTGGGTACAGGAAATACCTCTGGAAGTATAGCTGTTCAAAGGGCAAGCAAGGACTTGCTCTGTTTTAGTTTTACAGTGTTAGAAAATGCCCATAAACTTTCTCTGGGGGCTGTGGCTTTTGTGATGGTAAGACAAGACTAACACATAAGGACTGTGTCTGTACATTCACCTGTTCCACTTAGTGCCTGCAAAAGCTGTTAGTTTCCTGAGTAGATTTCTTGTATTGCTTATCACCAAAGGGTCTTACAGCCTCACAAGCATCTAGAGTGAAGAATAATGTTTTGAAAGTTTTTCTCTAAGCTTTCAAATAACAGAATGAATGGTTACAGAGAAAGAATAGAAATGATACTTCAAAAGTGTTCTGCATCCCACATCTTTGATTAATTACTAAAAGAAAGAATGGTATTGCATTTCTTTTGCAGACACAAAAGTGAGATACCTGAAGTAAAACATTTTAAAGTTTCCTAGTCCTTCGGTATTTCCTAGTCCTTTGGTATTTGGTATCCTGGGCTGCATCAAAAGAAGTGTGATCAGCAGGTTGAGGGAGGTGATTCTCCCCCTCTATTCTGCTCTCCTGAGACCCCACCTGGAGTACTGTGTTCAGCTCTGGGGCCCCCAACATAAGAGCAGGACCTGTTGGAACAGGTCCAGAGGAGGGCCACAAAAGATGGTCAGAGGGCTGGAGCACCTCCCCTATGAGGACAGGCTGAGAGAGTTGGGGTTGTTCAGCCTGGAGAAGAGAAGGCTCCAGGGAGACCTTATAGCAGCTTTCCAGTACTTAAAGGGGGCCTACAGGAGGGATGGGGAGGGACTCTTCATCAGGGAGTGTAGTGACAGAACAAGCGGTAATGGCTTTAAAATGAAAGAGGGCAGATTTAGATTAGATATTTACGACGAATTTTTTTTTCCTGTGAGGGTGATGAGGCACTCGAACAGGCTGCTCAGAGAAGTTGTGAATGATCCATCCCTGGAGGTGTTCAAGGCCAGGCTGGATGAGGCTTTGAGCAACCTGGTCTAATGGGAGGTGTCCCTGCCCATGGCAGGGGCTTTGGAACTCCATGATCTTTAAGGTCCTATCCAACCCAAACTATTCTATGCTTCTATGAAAGTCCCCTCAGCTAGAGACCACCAGATCCCTGGGCTTTGGCAGGCAAGCAAGCCATTACTGTGTTGCCTGGTTTTGTAGCAAATGTGTGAAAAAAAAAAAAAAAAGTTTAGGCAGTAATGAAAAGTAAGCTGATACATTTTTCTTGTGGGTAAAATCAGGTAAATTGGCTATAATCCAGTAGACACTGATCACTAATTACGTTTTTTTTCACAGTAAGGTTTTGAAGTGGTGACAAAGCTCCTAGAACCTTAAAATTTTTACCTATGGAGCCTGTGACCTACCAATGCTCATACAATAAATTTATTTCAAAATAAAAGCAGCAGAATTTTTCATTTGGCTACCACAAAACATAGCATTTTGCATGTAAAGACACATTATTTTTACTTTAAAGGCTAGAAAGGCACTCTTCAACAGTTTCAATCATTTATTAGCACAGACATCATTTTCTGACGTGCTATCTTGCAGGATAACAGTTCCTGCAGAAATAATTGAATATTTGGAAAAGTAACCCAGAACAGTGCTGTCCTTAACTTTCTCTTGCCCACTCCTGACTCTTTTTCCTTTTTGTCCTATGCTTTTCATTCCTTATTTGTCCCATGTTACTGCTTTAATTATTCACATGCTTAGGTTTTATTGGATGTTGCTTTTCATTTGCAAACTTCAGTACATTTGAAAATAACCAGCAGCAATTTCTCCCTTAGGTTTTACCTGCCATTTATAGAATATTAGAATATCCCACTCACAGATAAGGACAAAAAACGCCTCTTCTCCAGGGACTGGAAACATTTATAGCTTTCATGAGTGTCCTGGGAGGAAGGGAAAAGCCCCAGTCTGTCTGAGGTCTGGTATGTGCCCTCCTGAACGATTTTATTATTCGGTTTGCTGAACTAAACATAATTTCTGTGCATCATTAGAGGCAGAGGGAACAGAGAAGCTTGAGGGAAAATAAACAAGGGAGGTTTTGGGGAAATACTAGTTAACAGTGTAGTTTGAGCAATTTTCAAAATCAAATCTCTAGCTTCCTTATTTGGGTTTTGCCCAACTTCGGGGTCTTTAGCTCAGTTTCCTGAACATGTTTGAATGGCTACTTTGGTCCTTAAAAGCTGTCCTTGATGTGAGCTGTGATTCCTCAGTTCCAGGTCAGGGCTGACTGGTGCTCAGTGCCCCCGCTGGCCGGCAAACACTCACCAACCACAGCATGTTGGAAACTGGAAGCCTTAAAAATAAAAAAGCAAGCCCACAATGTGGAACTCCTGATGGGCAATGCCTTTATCTCATGTCACCTGCCACAGACTAGAAAACATGCACTGCCAGCACTGTGCTACAGTTTCACACTCCTTACATCTCGCCTGGGAGGTTGGGGAACAGGAGAGAAGCCCAGGGTGTTGCCCCACATCTGGAGTGCAATCAGTGCCAGCTTTTTTGGCAGGGTGATGGGTACTGAGGACTCACCAAGCTACCCCACTGGGAAGGAAACATCCAGGCGAGGGTACACGACACCTTGCTCGCAGGTGGCAGGACCCACTGCAAGAAAAGATGGACCACGGGCTTGGCCCGATGGCCTGGTACCATGGCAGGGCTTGTGCCATCCCAGTGCCATGGTGGTGGGTGGAGGAAAGCGGAGGGGACCTCAGTGGTGCCCAGCCCTGCGGCCTTGACAGGCCATCTACCAGGAAAAAGCCTTTCCTTGGGTGCTGCTTGCTTTCTGCGTTGGGTTCAACAGACTTCAAAGTAACTGTTTTGTATTGAGATTCGGGAGAAAGCAGGTTTCCAAACAGGCTGCTGGACGGTGTGTGAGCCTTCCTTTTGATCCCACCAGCTGGCTGGTTTCTTTCTGCAGAAAATAACTTTCAGCACTACCTCTTCTCTTTGAGTTTTCAGGTGGCATCTACGGCCTCCTCTCCTCGGCTCAAAGAGGGGTTGGTTTGGCAGCTCCCTCCCCTGATCCCCCATGCCCTCTCCTCCTCCAGAGCAGTTACGAGGACCAGACCCTTCCTTCACCGCTTTTGCCAAGGAAATAACGTGAGGCCTCGATTGCCGATACAA
>NW_010132692.1:0-6651 GCF_000699245.1 Pterocles gutturalis
CGTTCCATAATCTTCCCCGGTACAGAGGTATTTATGTATGCCTTCTCTTTTTATTAATAACCATGCTACTCAAATAAATCCTAACAGGTCATAGCTTAGTGATCAAAACTTACGCATCTGCTAGATAATTGCAATCTGTATTTTAATGAAGATTAGTATGGTTCCTTGATGGACCAATCCTGAGTTCAGAATTAGTCAGTATTTTTTATTAATGACATAGAAGACAGAACAGAGAGCATGGTTATTAACTTCACAGATATCAACAAAATGGGAGATAATACAAGCACTTTGGTGAGATTTCAAATACCTGGCAACTTGAGAAAACCCAGTTAGAGTTTTAAAAAAAAACTATTGTATAAAGAAAGGCTGAAAGAAGGATGTCTTAGGTTATCATTGAAAGAGCAACAGGTCAGATGCTGGAGTTAAAAATTAGAACAGACAGTGAAGCACTGGGTTAGGTTGTTTGGGGAGCCTTGGAGTCCCCACCCTTGAGGGCCTTTATGAAGAGGTTAGGCAAACATCTGTGAGAAATGAGTTCAGTCACTGCTAACTCTTTGGGAGAATACAGGGATGATGAAGTCATCTAGCAAGTATTATTACTACATTACGAAAGAGGGTGGATTTAGATTAGATATTAGGAAGAAATATTTTACTGTGACCGTGGTGAGGCACTGGAATAGGTTGCCCAAAGAAGCTGTGGATCCCCCCATCCCTGGAGGTGTTCATGGCCAGGCCTGATAAGGCTTTGAGCAACCTGGTCTAGTGGAAGGTGTCCCTGCTCATGGCAGGGGGGTTGGAACTAGATGATGTCTGAGGTCCCTTCCAACCCAAACCATTCTATGATTCTATGTTCAAATATCCTCACCAAAGTGGCTGTCTCCTATTGAACAAGTGCTGGCAAACTATACCTCTACCTGAGCTCAGGACTAACACTGCAGTGTAACAAACAGGAGATGAGGACATGCCTGCAGCAGCAGCAAAAATAAAATATGTCAATGCTAAATTATTTCAAAGAACTTTTTGGTAAAGATGTAAACAAATGAACATACTGTTCTCCACGGATCAACTTCTTCACAACTGGTGGCTCTACCGTTATGAAAGAAAATTTTCCTTGTACACTGGCACTTTCAAAATTGAACTCTCTGTGAAAGACCTTTGTAATATAAAAGAAGGATTTTAATAACTTGCAGAGCTGCCTGCTCATCTCAACACATTACTTCTTCCTTGATCATAGATCACAGAACATGAATTTCCTCCTCCTCTCTCAAACTTTCGCTCTTCCACATGCTTTACATGGAGATTTTTCTCTCACTCCTGCAACTGGCACACTAAAACTTCACATTCTCAGATGTAAACTATATCCTTAAAGACATCATCATTTATAACATTTAGCTGAAACAACTGCCAGGTGCCAGGAGACAGGTAACAGTTGCTGGACACTTACAGAGATCTCATGAAGACTGTTTGTAGGCTGCTGAAGAAGAGCTCTGAGGCTTCAAAGGAAAGAGAAAGATAACAGGACAGGCAGCTGAGGGATAAATATATACTAGGAAGGAATGTATAAAGTAACTTCCAAATATTTAGAGATGACGCCAAGTTCCCAAAGCCTACAATAACTCATCTGATACAAGGTGAACTTGTCTTTTGAGTTTTGCACAAGATCAGCCTAATCGTCCTGCCTTGGGAAAACTTGCTTAGTGTAATAGCCGCTAAAATGCAGACAACAGCAACAAAACAAGTGTTACATTCAACTTTTAAACATTAGAACGTGTGCTGTTGGTGACACAAAAACAAACAGATCCTGTAACCAAGTACATGATTTCGTAATTAAATTGTGTTGAGCCGGTGTCAACAAGGAGAAAATATACTCGATACAATATTCTCAATTATGGATAGCATGTTTTCTACAGAGGTTTCACGTCACATCAGCTTTATAGTAAGGGGATACTGAATCCAGCAAAACAGCAGTGAGAACACAGGACAACAAAATATAAATAATTACAATAAACAAGGTTTGGATTTGGTTAGTAGAAATAGTGCTCATTCCACGCTTTGGATAGAAAATACAACTTTTACTTGGAAAAAATATGGTCAGACAATGTGTTTTATAACCATCAGCACTGAGTTACTACAGAGGCCCTCCACTTCTTCCAAAAATGGAGATTTAACATCCAGTTCTATGGAAGGAAGAAAAGAATTAGTTAATTTCTCATTTGTATATGTGAAAAAGAAAAAAAAAAATTGGAAAGGGTTTGGTGTTTAATTCTGAAAGCTACCAGGGAAGTGCCACAATACCTCCAGGATCCCCAGTGGAACAAATTCCACAGTTTAGAACTGGGTCCTCTAAACATTGTTGTTCATATCCACCCAAAATCTTTAATGTTCTGCTAAAATCATTTAAGGGAAAGTGCTGTGGGATGTCATGATCGAGAGAGATGCAGTCTCTCAGAAAGTTAAGTCAATGTAATGACTGGCACTGCAAAAGATTTTGCTCTTGGCTTTGTATTGAAGACATGGCAGATGCTGAGAGAGAAAAGCTGCCTAGGTCAATGTGCCTACTACTGTCAGCTTTGCAGCCAAGCGTATAGTCTGCAGCAAATAATTTAATTTTTTAAGATCTTTCAGTGTATTTTTATTCCACATAGGGGTTGCAATAATCAGTCTGAAATCATGAAAGGGTGATTTTTTTGCTGGGTTGCAGCTGGAAGTATTTTGTATTGCTAGGGTGACTTTAGCCATCTAGTAACACTAAGGAGTTTCTTACTTTGGTATTCAGTGGCACAAAGGGCCATAAATAAGATCATGTCTTAAAGTCCCTCCCAGGCTTATTTTCTATAAGACTTTAATTTTGATATTATTGACTCACTAGCTTTCCTAGTGACTTCATGTAGAAGTATATAAAGATGACGAATTTTCTGGAACTCAGTGAAAGAAAGTTTTCCCCTGGGAATCTTTGGGACTGAATAATTTCTAAGCCAGATGTGGTATGACAACCTATGTTGATTATTTCTTTTAAGATTTTGTTTGCCTGTTAAAGTAATAAAAATTTTTAAAAGTTAAAAAAAAAAATATAGGTAGCTCCCAAACAGCTTTAACCATTTCCCAAACCAAATTATGTACAGTTTAACCCATTCCTCACAATTCTGTATACAGCCTTAAGCCCACAAACATTACATCTTCAAAATAAATTGGTTAGTCTGCAGATATTTTTCCAACTGTACTATTTCTCCACTGTCTTTTTTTCCATTACACTGACTATGCTTCAGTATATGAAAAGAACAAAACAGAATATGTTAGATTTGTGTTATCTTTTATAGGACTCCACATTTCCGGTGTAACTTTTTACATCAGACACCTGCAATTTTTATTTACATTTTTACTTATTACCCACACTGCCCTCAATTCTTTCATGCTGTAGGCATCCTGAAATACAAGTACAGTTTTGATTCAGCTACACAGAAGGTTCCGTGTGCACTTTGGGAGACTATATTAAAATGGTCCACAGCTACAGAATCCTTCAAACCGTGTAAGTCTGAAAATTTTTGTGTTCAAGTCAACAAGGTAAGCACTAAAGCACAAAGAATACTGTGGCCAAACTAATTCTTTCTGTATGTTTCTATATCTATATTCGTAGAACATTTTTAATCTTCATTTTTATCTTAAAAATCTTGGCTTTTGAAAGATTCTTCTGTGTTAACATATAACTTTATATAAAATCTTCCCAGTTTAACCTGTTGAAACACATATAATTTACAACTTCTATTTGTGTCTCTCCTAAGATTTGAAAGCTGTGTCTTTTGTTAGACTTTTCTGCTACAATATTTTTCACCAAATATTATTTGGTAAAATGATAATCACTATATTACAGATGCAGTAAATGACCTGTTTGTTTGGTTTGGTTCCCCCCTCCTTTTTTTTTTTTTTTTTTTTTTTCCTAGTAGATGTGGACTAGTATTTCCTCAGGAAGCACTGTAGCTCATCTTGCCAGTACAGCTCTAGGTCTGTAGGACATCCTATAGCAGTTTAAGAAGAAAAGCTTGCCTTTCCAATCCACTGTTTGACATCTAGAATTTTTATATTTATGCTTTGGTAGGCAAATGGAGATAAATCCTCAAATCCTACAGTATTTTCAATGTAGTTAATTCTATTACTTTGTCTCTTTACAATTTCATGCTATTATAAAAGTTCATTATTTTTATTAAGTAGAAGTGAACTGTTTATTGATGTGAATACATACAGCCATTTAGGGAGATACTAATCCAAATATTAAGAAAGGGAAGAAAGCGTATTAGATGAGTAATTATATACAAATTCAGTAATGCTACAACTGTCACAGAATCCATTATTATTTTCCCTTGAACATCAAGAATCACTTCCCCCATGTATTTCTCACATATACTGAAATGCTGAAGAACTGCTATTGTTTCTAGATAAAATAATGCCTATTTGCAAATCTCTAGCTTCAAGTAAGAATGGGAGGAAGGTCCTGTTATCACATATCCTTGTCAGGCAGCTCAGGGTTCGCTACCTCATTTCACTAAGGAGGGGGTGAAGCTACAACACCTTGGTGGGAGAAGATTGGAAATGTGATGCCTATAGAAGCACTGCTCCTCAATGGGGGCATACCTAGATGTGCTTTGTCAACCTGACACTTTCAAATTACACCCTTCCATCCTGGGCCCTCCAAGAGCCATGTTGAGAAAGAAAGGGAAGTAGCAACCTTTTATTCTCTCAAATGCAACACTGAAGCACAAAAAATACTTTCAAAATATACTTATTTACATATCTATCATCATATCCATCACTAAAGATTTCAACTCTACCATGGTGGAGTCAGGAGTTGCACTCACTTGGTGATGGAAAGCAGAGGCAGCAGCCCTAGCTGGCAGGCACTGCTGCATACTCTGACAGGAGATAAGAGCACACTGGAATAATTAATTAGGCCACTAAAGTTTGTCTTCTTTAGTTCATCACTAGAGGAGATGGCATAAGATGGAATTAATGATCAATGGCCACAAAGTACCTCCGGTGCATCAAGTAAGGTGTAGGAGCAAGTAAGAATGAGCTTGTATAAGTCTACTACTGCTTTTACAACCTCCAAGACCAGAGACTTAGATGATGTTGGTAAAATTTTATCAGTCACTGTAAAAGAAGCTTCTGTTCTTCACTACTGACTTCCCTTCAATTCTTTTAAGATAAAAAGGTAGGTGAGACTCTGTTGGGGAAAAAATAAATAAATTACAAACCGTATCATTGACAACTGTACAAAACTGGTCTTGGAAACAACTTTTCTTTTTTGCTACCTTAAAAAGATGTAAACTCAGTTGTTGCTATTTGTAAAATACATCCCTTCATTGAGCATCTGATATGACTTTGCTGGTATCTGTAAAACAAAATCCAGGCTATCTTTCTCCTTGAACTCGGCTGCTAAAATGCTTGTTAGCTTCTGTTCACTCTCTCATTGCTTTGTCTTTATGGAAACATACTCTAGGATCACAGGATAATTTAGGTCAAAGTTGCCTCAGGAGATCTCTAGGTCAACCTCCTGCCCCAAGAAGGTGTAGCTATAAAGTCAGACCAGGTTGCTCAGGTTTTTACCCAGCTGGGTCTTGAAAACCTGCAAGGATGTAGACTAAACAACTTCCTTGACAACTGCTCCACTCACTGCGTGACTCTGCTCATGAGGAAAGACTTATCTTTATACTGAGTCTGAATGCCTCATTTTAACTTACACTCACTGTCCCTCAGTCTGCCACCACAGTGAAGAGCCTGGCTCCCTCTTCTTGCTAATCTCCCTGTAGGTACAGATCCCGTCATAGCTGCCTCTTCTCCAGGCTGATCAAGCTCAGTTTCCTCAGCCTCTCCTCACAGGTCAATTGCTTTTGTTTCCAACCATCTTAGTGGCTTTTTGCTGAACTCGCTGCTGTTTACTGCTATATTTTTTATACATGAGGTGCCAAAACTGGACACAGCATTCCAGGTGGTGTCTACTGAGTGCTGAGAAGTGGGGGATAGCCATTTCGCAGACTCTGGGCCCTCTGCTGTGCTTAATACAGCCCAGGACACTCTAGACCTTCTCAGCTGCCAGGGCACCTGGCTGGTGCAGGCTCCGCTTGCTCTCTGCCAACACCCCCAGGACCTTCTCAGCAAAGCACCTTCCCAGCCAGGCCACCCTAGTGTGCATCACTGCCAGGTGATCTTCCTTCCTCAGTGCAGGGCATAGCACTTCATCAAGTTCCTCTTGGCCCAGTCCTTCAGCCTATACAGGACCTCTGAACGGCTGTCCTATCCTTATCCATATCGGCTGTTCCTCCTAATTTGATGTCATCTGCAAACCTGATTGTCATCCTGCAAACCATCCTCCATGACTTCTATAAAGACGTTAAACAGGACAGGTCTCCACATATTCTTATGTCCCAGGAGAAATAAGACAATACCCAAGTACTCCAAATGGAAGATCAGAGTAAAAGGCATGAATGATTATTAACTGGATGTGAAGATCTAGCATGAACATGGCAGAGGAAAGCTACTCGGAGTGCATATGTATCTCTAATATCAGAGGGGAGGGGCAGAGCAGGAAGACACTCATTGCTATCTGAAAATCTGAACTAAGTGGCCACATGGGAAGAGTTTGCTTTGGTAGATGAAAAC
>NW_010132693.1:0-2967 GCF_000699245.1 Pterocles gutturalis
TTCTGTGATTCTGTGATTCTGTGATTATGCTGAAGTGCGTATTTTTGCTAAGAGTCAAAGTAATGAATTCCAATATTTGCCTCTCCCTTGCTTGAAGAAAAGTACAGATTCCTATTTCAGGGGTTAATATCCAAACAATAACCACAATGTCTTTCTGTAACAGATTATTTTTTTTTAATCAGCACATATTCCATCATATTAAAATGTGCAGCTCACTCAGAATGAAATCAAAATAATTTCCAGAAAAGCTGCTTGAGGGTGGGGGGAGTGAATTAAAATTCAGTGTTTTCCTCTGCGCTAGGACACAAAAACTGAATCGTATGTGGAAAATGGAGCCATCCACATGCATAACTCATATATGAGGTGGTTGGAAGCAATGTAAGAACATGCATGATGTGATATGTAGTAAGCTGAAAAAGGCAACGTTCTTCCGGGTGAGCACTGCCACCAAAGTGTATGGCATTTTATGCAAAGCACTGCATTTCTGTGGGCAGAGTCCTCTTTAACTCACAACGGCTTGAAATAAAAAAATAATGGTTGCTTCACAGGGGTTAGTAATAGGCCAATTTATTGAAAGGACTGGCACCAGAAAGTGGCATGTAGGAGTAGTGACAGATATCTCAATGGGCATATGTATTAGATGTTTCAAGTTTTATTATCCTTGGATAATGGCTCTACAGCACACAAGGGGCCTTTTTTTTTGGACAACATTCCCTACATTTTGTCTTATACTGCAAAGGCATTTTGTTTCCAGTTTCTATTTTTATATTTAACTACTTCAATCTCTACTTTTACAGCTGTGACCTTGTTACAGTAGAGATCCTGCATCAAAGAGGAATTACTGCAATTTACTGTGACCTGCGTATCTTGCATGCCTGAATGCTACCAGGCACTTCTTGAATACCAATGTAACAGGGGTTTGCATTTCAGTACATACTGCCCAATGGGCTAACCAAGGTCACTTTTACTGTTCAGGTAGAAAACTCAAATATCCCTTTAAAGAGCACTGGTTTTAGACTGAAAGGGGCTTGATCTAAAGCTGTTCAAAGATCTACGTGCAAGTACCAATTTTTCAAGATATTGAGCTTCCAATGACTTCCTTGAGAATGTCAAGGACTCAGTAAATTATTGCTTCTAAGCACTTGTACTTTCAACCAAATGTGTGCTTTTGATTACTTTGTCATGGCCAGAATTCAGTACTCATATATAAAATTGATGGGGAAATATTAAGAGTACACAGGGACATTAGTCATTGAGTACCCCTGTAGGGAGAAGAAAGGTGGTAAAGAGCAGGAGGTTAATTTAGGGATTCTGACTCACCATCCTGAGGAGCTGCTCTTTCTCTCCACTGATCAAAAATCCTTATATCCTAATCAAGACAGATTTGCTTTCACTTCATTAAATTGTAAAAGTATCTGGATAGGGTAATGCTGAGAGCTGAAAATAATTGGTGATTTCTGTTGTAACACTTTAATAAGTGTGAGTGGGGTTGAGGTAGACAGAAAAGGAAGAGAGTGCACAAATAATTGAGATGAAGACTGTGATATTTTTACGACAGCAGCAAGATAGGAAAGGACACTCAAAATAACCCGATGTCTTCCAGATGGGACTCCTTCAGCAACGTAACACTTTGCTTCCCTGGTTGTTCTTTGGAATGCAAAGACTTCCAGGAAATCTTGAAAAGAGCTGGAACTCTTCTAGTTTTTTTGTTCACATTAAAGGTGCATATTAGTTGTTGACAGCTTTCTTTGACTTCAGTCTCAATTCTGAATTCCCTAGCTTTCTGACAGATTTTGTTATTGCTGATTATCTCATTTTTATATGGCAGCTTTTTTTTTTTTTTAAAAAAAGAAACACAACCACCCCCTCAACCCCCCGAAAACCTCAACAACAACAAAAAACCCACAACAATTTCTAACAAAAACTGACAACCCTTGGAGCATGGTCTTTCGCTTTATGAGGTAACATTTAGCAACCCTCAACCTCCCGAAAACCTCAACAACAACAAAAACCCCACAATTTCTAACAAAAACTGACAACCCTTGGAGCATGGTCTTTCACTTTATGAGGTAACATTTAGCAAGATGTATTCACTTGGTCTCTTTTTCTCTTGTCCTACCTCTTGGCCATTGTACATGATAGGTCAGATGCCAGCACCCTGTGCTGAGTAGTTCTGAAGTTAGTGATAACTGTTTGAGTTAGTGAGTAATGGGGTATTACCCAAAGAGCTTATTGGTGTTAAGTTCATAATATGAGGTAGCTAATTTTGAGTTAACCTGATAACAAAGGAAACATTAATCAAGAGCACCTCAGTCCAATTTGCAATGTTCGTGAATGATTTCAGTTATTTTCTTTATTTTTCTTACAGGAATTGTTTCAATTATGACTCTCACTGTTCTTGCCTATGAACGCTACATTCGAGTAGTCCATGCAAAAGTGATTGACTTCTCTTGGTCTTGGCGGGCTATCACATACATCTGGCTCTACTCATTAGCCTGGACTGGAGCACCTCTTTTGGGCTGGAACAGATACACACTGGAAATTCATGGATTAGGTTGCTCAGTGGACTGGAAGTCAAAAGACCCCAATGATACCTCCTTTGTACTCCTTTTTTTCCTTGGCTGTCTAGTAGCACCTGTTGGGATCATGGCCTATTGCTATGGCCATATTCTATATGCAGTAAGAATGGTAAGGAAATTCAAATAAGACTTCTCTTAATGTAATATTTTCAGTGAAAAATGTTGATGTTGTATATTAAGCCTGGATCAGAGCTTAAATTTGCACTCTTGCTACCTATTCAAACTTTGGAATGTTTAATGTTCATCCACATTGGGCACTACTAGAAAGGATGTAGGGTTGGAGGAGAACCAACCTAGAGCAACCAAGGTCTATTCGTGTAGTTTTACTAGGAGGCAGGTTAGGGAACTGTTCATGCTCACTAATCCACATCAGATCCTCCCTTGAAAA
>NW_010132694.1:0-9121 GCF_000699245.1 Pterocles gutturalis
GTCGCTACCAGGCCTGGTGCCACATAAGCATCCCCATGATCAAAAAAACCAAAATTTCACCTCTGGCACCAGCCTCTGAGCCAGGTGTTGATCAGGTGTGTTTTCCTGATCCTCTCAGTATTCATCTCTGCCACTGCGGGGATTGAGGAGAACACTACCTGTGCTCCTGATCCTCTAATCAATTGCCCTAGTGCCCCCCTTCTCTCCGCAACCTTAGAGGTCTCATCTCCTGTTGGTAGGCTACTTCTCCTCATCCCAACAGAGAATAAAAGTAGCAGCACAAAGGGTTTGGGAACCTTGTTTACGCTTAACTAACCATAGCTGTGTAACTGAGGGTAATAAATACATTTTGGCCCTTCCCACCTTTCTCTCTGCTACTCGCTCACTGATTCCCTGATTATATGGAATGCTAAATTCTTGACTGTATGCAGTGATAGTTCTCGTTATAGGATTCTATGATTTGTTTGGTATTAACTTTTTTTATTTAGCCTTCGGTGCAGCAAAGAAAAAGGTGACTGCAGGAGCATTCACTTTTAAGGTAGCTACTGTGGAGTTTAATAGACCTGGAGTTTAATAGAAGTGAATGAATTTTTTTTGTTTGGAATTATGGTGTTTCATCTAGCAATGAAATCAATGGTGAAGCAGTACCTCAGAGGAAAACCAAAACAAAAATGTGGGTGCCCTGAATGTCAGGATTGAATGCATGGTGTGTTGGATACCCAGCAAAGGCTGGACACAGTACTAAGGACTGGAATGCTCATTCATCCAGAGGGAGAGTGGCTGCATTTTACGTGAAGGTTTGGCAATATCCCTCTGCAATGTCTCATGTTACCCCCAGCTAAATTAGCATCTTCCATCTGAGCCCAGTTTTCTCCACGTTCAGGTGTAAACAGGCAGAATGCTTCCCCTCAATCACTCTGGGACTAGAAGAGAAATGGACATATATGGTATATTTAAATAAAAAAATTAACTGTTTGCTTGCATGTACGTAAAAGCTCGTATGCCATCATTGCATTTCTTTTCTTATGTCTTTTATAAATAAGTTTAACCAGGAGGCAAATAATTGTTTTAAGAAGATTTAATTTTTAAGTCCAACTGCTAGTCAAATCCAGATGAAACATGGCCAGTTGAAATGGGCAAAGAGAGCCCCAGAGTAAAATTACACAGTGTTTAACAGTGAGAAACGTGTCTGACTGCCCATACACAGTCACAAATAACTCTAGGAGAATCTGAAGAACTCAAACTGCCCAAGGAAAAGGAAGAAAAATGACTATTTATTATATCAATTAAACCCAAAGGAAAAATGTCATAATCAAGGACTCCAGAGTTTTAGGCTTTTTTTTTTTTTTTTTTTAATTTTGGAAGACAAGGAAATCCCAACCTGATTTTAAAAATGACGTGTCTTTATTTTAAATGAACGCTAATGATACAAGACTGCTCTCTTCTTCTGAACTGTGTTTTCAACTCCTGGAGACCCGCCCTGAGACCCCTTAGTGTCCATTAGCGGATCCACTTTCTACCCTTAAACTACATATTCTTATCAAAATGTTAATTCTTCCAAGCCTTGAAAAAAACCACTCTGATACATTGTGTATTTTATATGCCAAATTATTCCACTTTAATGGAAAAAGAACAGAAATGTTAAGGAATTCATGTGTATCTGAGTTGTGCACATCAATCTTCTAAGGCAGCACATAACAAAGGTCAGAAATAGCCTAGCGCTGTGTTTTGTGTAGCGCATCATTCTATGAGAAAATGTGCCCAAGTTCCTCCTAAAACATTGTTTTCAAGCATGGTTACTACTGAATATATTTCTAAATGACAAGGTTTATTTGTCTGTATTTTGATATGTTTAGGGAAAACTCAGGCTGACAGTTAGAGGAGGCAGGAAGAGGGAGCCACAACAAGTTCCACCCAAACACAAAATGTCATCTCTTCCCTAGCTAGGATACAGAAGCATCCTGATGAAAAAAAGAGCAGACATTTAAAAGTTTCTGACATGTGTCACAGATGCAGCCATTGAGCCACTGTTCCTGATGTAGCTCGAAATGACAGCATCCCAGCCATTGGAACTGGCTGCAGGACATTCAAAGTTTGGTGTGTGTCGCATTTAATCCTTGTCATGACACATCTAGAGAATAAAAAAGACAAATGGACACGGGCAGTAGTGATAGTTCTGAAAACTTAAAATAAAGCTTCCCAGTCTAATTGATACTATCAAGCTGTGCTAACATTTACCAGCCACCAAGTAGACAGACAGGAGGTCAGCACCCTTTTTTTCTGCAGTTTTCCCCCAAGTCAGAGGGATAAGTCTTTCAAGCTTTCTCTAAGGGTGACCCAAATACATGAACAGTTTACTCAGAAATAGCACTGACTTGCCAAAGATACTCCTTAATAATCAAAACATATAAAGACGAAAAGGATTCAACCACTGATGAAACAACTTGACATGCATGGCCCATGTTATTTATTTACACTAGCTTAAGATCTAGCCAATAATGATGATTACTGTACCAAAGAGCTGATAATTTATTGATTGTACTACTTCTGGATATTTTACAACCTTCATTTCTGATTATATCTTTGTAAAGTTGAGGTGCAGGCACCATAAAATAGCATTCTTTTTGAGTTATCATCTTGGCATCTTCTTCCAAGTAGTGCATCTTATAATGCTGGCCCAAAAAGTTTCTGTAAATAAAACTGATTTTCTGCAGTGGCTCAAGGACAGCAGCATAGATCACTTGAATCAAGGGCTTCACATCTAGGTTTCCAGAGGATTTGTAGTCAGCAGCCCATTAGCTTGTCATTGATTGCAGGGGATGAGTGCCTGCTCCTCATCTAACTTCCAGTTTAACATAGGAGACACTTTTCCATTTAGCATCCTGAGAGGTGAATGCAAAGGATTCAATTTCAGCATTTTCCAAATAAAATCAGCCTCTGATAATGCAAATCCCCTGGCAAGTTGAAGTCAGAAAAAGAAATGTCTTGTATTAGAAATTCAGTGGTACCTACAGGCAATTGGTCTGGTTTCTACTTAAATCTTTTGGCTACCTAGGCAAAGCGATAAATCAAGCATGGGTTTAACAATGCTTCCTTCTGTGGGTTAAAACAGACTTGTAAGACGTCCACAACAATATAGACGTTATGGTGGTGGAAGGTAAGGTTCAATCATAGAATGGTTAGGGTTGGAAGGAGCCTTAAAGGTCATGTAGTTCCAACCCCCCTGTCACGGGCAGGGACACCTTCATCTAGACCAGGTTGCTCAAAGCTTCATCCAGCCTGGCCTTGAACACCTCCAGGGATGGGGCATCCACTGGTTCTCTGGGCAACCTGTCCCAGTGCCTCACCACCCTCACAGCAAAAAAATTCTTCCTAATATTTAATCTAAATCTATTCTCTTTCAGCTTAAATACATTACCCCTCGTCGCTACACTCCCTGATAAAGAGTGCTTCCCCAACTCTCCTGTAGGCCCCCCTTCAGGTACCGAAAGGCTGTAATAAGGTCTTCCTGGAGCCTTCTCACTAGGCTGAACAACCTCAACTCTCTCAGTCTGTCCTCATAGGAGAGTTGTTCCATCCTGCTGATCATTTTTGTGGCTCTCCTCTGGACTCACTCCACCAGGTCTGTGTCTTTCCTGTGCTGAGGACTCCAGAGCTGGATGCAGTACTCCAGGTGGGGTCTCACGAGAGCAGAGTAGAGGGGGAGAATCACCTCCCTTGACCTGCTGGTCATGCATTGTTTGATGCAGCCCAGGATACTGTTGGCTTTCTGGGTGCAAGCACATGTTGCCAGCTGATGTTAAGTGTCTCATCAGCCAGTCCCCCTGAGCCCTTCTCCTCAGGGCTGCTTTTGCCTGGTGAACCTCTTCCTGTGTCTAAACAGAGAATGGTGAGGCTCACAGGTCAGTTTGGAGGTCGCAGCAGGCAACACTGTTGCTGAGAGGCAGAGCAGGTAGCTGCTGGCTTGCTCACAGAGACTCCCTGGGTAGGGCAGACAACCCCTGCAGTGCCAGTGAAGTGAAAACAGGTTAGCTTGAAGGTCTGTCCTTTCTGCATGTGACAGGTAAATTGGATCTCTTGTGGAATATTGGGCTTACCTCCAAAATTCTCCTCCTGGAAGGTCTGCAGTCAAGGCCTGGAGGGATACTAGAGCAAAACCCAGGTAATATATCTTTCTTAATGGCATCTCACAGAGAAAATAAGCCTTCGTTGTCTTTCAGCTGGGTCTGACTAACAGCATAAATGTAAATCAGTACTGCTCTGTGACAAGTCAAGTTGCATCTTGAGAGGCAAACCGCATCCCTTTGTCCCCATTTACAGTGGTACAAGGTGGTTCCATTGCTGGCAGAGAATGACGTTTGAAATTGTGTTGCTGAGGCTGTGGACCACTTCTGTGTCATGAGACTGGTGCACAAAAATGCTTGGAATGGGAGAGTGTGGTGTAAGCTGAGATGGCAAATTCTTTGCTCTTTTTAGTGACACCATAAAGTCCTCCTGTTAAGCTGCTTGGATTGTGGAAATGTTGTGGCTGTATATCTACCTCCTCCAAAAAAGCTTTTGTGTGTTTTATGTTCTTACACACAGTGAAATTAGAAAGTAACAACAGAAAATTAAACTAGTAAGAAAGGTGTCGAGGGGAAAAGTCATGGGCGCTGCCTCATTCTTTCACAGTAATGACAATGATGAACAGTATAAAAGGACATAGTGGGTGGAAAAATATTTTTTAAAACATTTTTTGTAATATTGCTGGCTACAATTGGCAATCTTCATAAATCATGTGTGAGTGTTTAATGATCTTTGGTAGTAGCTGTGTTCCACAGCGCAGACTTAAGATTGTGGCAGGAATCCCATTCCTAAATTTGTTTCTTCATTGTGCATCATCTTCCTGTTGAAGACAGGGCATGGTTATTCTTTCCCTCTATTGTAAATGAGTTATCATCTCAAAGAAACTAGACTAAGTGCAGGAGAGAGACTCTTTGCTCAAGTTATCGTGTTGGAAGCCATTCACTCATTTTTGTGTCATTGAAGAACATGTTTGCATAATTGACAGCAATACAAGTTCATTATTTCTCTCTTCAACAGAAACTCAGTTTTCTGCCAGATAATTTCATAGGATTTATGTAAGCTAGGGATTTCTCATTTGCCTTAATGGGAGTTACTCTGCACAGTACAATAGATCGGTGGCATAAAATAAAGGAAGATAAATCAAAAGACCCCTAGAGAGCACTTTTGATTTTAAATATTTCTCTTCTGCTGTAAGTTCCATAACATCCTATGCATTATGAAATGCCTGATTGTGTTAACCTGCTGCATTGTAAAACAAAGTCATAATTATCATTATTAAGTGTAATTAACTGTACATCTGATCAATATGAAGAATAAAAAAAGACAAATATAGCATGAAAACACTTTAATATCATAATTACTGGTTCATTTGTATTGTCCTTGTTAAATATGCATATACTAAACAATTTAATTTAATGTGTTGAGCTATATTGCACTTCACTTATCCTATGCTGATTACAAAGACCTAGTCTTTTCTAGGAACATTTCTGGCTCAAGACCTTTTTTAATGGCAACCTGTGGGAAGGAATGAAAGCAAACAACCCTGTAAAGTTTTTGCTGAGAAATCCATAATGTCCATCATTTCCTAGACTTGTACTTTCTAGTAATTTTTTTTTTTTTAATGGCTATGTATTTAACGTGTAGAGTCAAGATTTCCAATGGTGAATCTAGTTCAACAGAGATTCAATTGGAAAACAGCCTTTGCTCAGGAAGACAAGGGAAAATAATCTTGTACTATGCAGCAATAAGTCACAACACTGTCAACCAGATTCTGTAGCTTAATGGAGCAGCCTTAACTGCACGTCCAGAGTGGAGTTACTAGTTTTACTGGTCTGTTGAGGACCCTTGATACCAGCACTGGTTGTCTGGCTAGTGAAAAAAGTAGAGTTCTGAAGTTTTTGTGGCCTTCAAAATGTCAGTCTTGGGAAAAGCTTTCCCCTTTGAGCCTTGTAAGTTAAGATGGGCCAAAGCTTGAAAGACTTGCTAAAACCAGATGAAATGGACTGGATCTTTTCTTCTTTCAGGAATTAAACTTATTTTGTCTGCATTGATTAAAAAGTCTAAATTCAATTAAACTGTTTGGGAAATGAGCTAATTAATGAGAAAAGATTTCAGGATTTGGCACTTTTGTAGGAATGTCATGGACAAAATGGGATTATTGAACAGGGGAAGGGGTTGCAGGGCCTCACCATAGGCAGCTTCTGTAAAAGAATCCATTTAACTTGCCTATCAAATGAAACCACTGTAATGATTTCTGAGATCTGCCTCTTGTTCTGGTCAGGTGCCATCTCTTTTTCTGCAGCACTATTATAGCAGCATTATTTGTAGTATTTTCTTCTTAGATCAGAGTATCACTGGTACCCAGAAGTATCAAATTTCCAGTTTCCCTTGAGATCTGGTAGTGATGCAGCTGAGGTTTGGGATGCTTTGTTTTGGTTTATTTCTATAGCAGTGACTCCAGTAAGGGAAAGTAAGAGTTACAAAAAGATTTCAGTGAGGAGCATCTGGAGGGGCACTAGTGGGAAATTTGCTGATGAATGGGTGAGCAACTTACTGTGGTGCTGGACTTTTTTCTGTACTCTCTCACAGAGGTCGGTTACCTTTTTAATATAATAAAGGATGAAATGGTTAAATACATCACAGTTTTGCCAATAATAGGTGTTGTTGTAAAAGTCTAACTGGCAGTCAGACTGCCTAGGTTATTGATTTTACTGTCTAATGGCTGAAAGAGATGTTATCTTGATTAATTAGAAGTCAAAACCAAATGCATCTTGCTTCTGTTGGATCTCCTGGCATTTGCTTTCTTTTTTCCTCCCTCGACAATGTTGTTGTACATGTACCTTTAAAATGTTTTAAACTAAAAAGCTATCAAGGTCAGCAGTATACAAGCCCTAGTGACTTTATTTCAGCTGTCAATGAGTCCTTAAAGCATACACTGGTTTTGGTGATGGAAAGTACTCTTTTAAAGCACAAGGCTATTCATTTTACCTCAACAAATTAAAATACAGTAGGCTGTTATTCTTACTGCTTTTGAAGTAACTTATCATCTCATAATGCTATTGAGCAGAAATGCTGACATGCTATCTGAGTATTACTTAATATATTTACTGATAGTTTTACGTGAAAGCATATTTTTCTCTTTTGGAGTATTTAGTGTTCTGCGAAGGTGTTTAATGCTTAATGTGAATAAGCTTTATAATGACCACTGTGAAACATAAAAAACTAGAGAATTTTTGATCAGCTGCTCTGAATTATGAGCAGTAAGATGACAGAAAAAAGTGATAGGTGATAGATGATAGGAGAAAAAAAGAGTCTAAGGTTAGTCAGCAATAACAAAACCTGTAGAGTTATAATATATCATCATAATCACTTCCTTGTGGTTTACATGCTCTTAGGATGCCAAGCACTAAGAAAAAAAAAAAAAAAGAAGAAGAAAAGAAAGAACTCTTGCTGCATTTATGAACAATATGCATCTCACAGACTTTACTTCGAGCACATGAGTAGTCATTTGTTTTTACTGTAGTTTTATTTGTGTTTAATACGAGCATGATCTAGAACTACAATTACCTTACAAAGTATACAGAAATATAATATATTGCATATGCTGGTGTGAATCAAAGTGAAATTGCCATGTTTGCATGTCATAACTTTAGAAGAGATCCATCCTTGTTGTCACAACTAGTCTGATTCTGAAAATTGTATAAAAATACTAGGGACACATTTCATATCTTTTCAAAATCTTGGTAATCCCATAAATGCAGTAGGTTTCTCCTCATGATAGTGTCTAATGTGTTATAGAAAAAAAAAAAACAAAGCATGGAGACCAACTTTTCTGCATCATCTACTGAGCAGATGGTTTACATGACTTCCTTCTTACCTTCTCCACAGCATTTTAGCATACAGTTAATCTGTTTATTGGGTTCTCAATTCTCTCCCCATGGTCTTGTTGTCATGAAAGATACTGTCTAAAGAGAGATGGCCTAGAGCACTGCACAATTTATCGGTGTGGAGTGGTTTAAGTAGGCAACTTGTAAAGCTTCAGACTCAAATTATGTGCTGCTTTTCCTGTGGACTTTACCTAGAAAAAGTGTAAAATGCACAGGAGTTCTACTCAACTACAACCCCCACTTTGCTTGGCAACTTGCTGTTCACAAAAAAAAAAAAAAAAAAAAATCCAGGAGCCTGTTCAGTCCAAGCAAGGAACTGCGTTTTCTGAAAGGAGGACATAAAAGGATGGGATGTAAATCAAGGCAGCCCTGTGGTCATTTTAATTGACATTCTTACTATTTATGCAGGCCCATGCAACTTCTTACTGTGCTGTTGAATAAAATGAGAAGTTACCACAACAGCTGCAATGTCCATGTCCATTTTTTGACTATAGGCCTGCTGAAACACTGACTTCAATTTTATTTAGTTGAAAATCGCAGTACAATTTCAGTAAATTTAGTGCTGCTGATAGCTGTCAGATTGAGTACATTGGATAGCGGGTTTAGGTATTGGTAAAATTAGCTGTCTTGTGTTGTACTGCCACCAGCATCCCTTGACTCTGATCTGAAAGAGCTTCATCTAGGCAGGGGTATAATTCAGTATTTGTTTTTTTTATTTGGAGACTACCTGTGAAGTTATGACTGCTAGTAGCAGTTGTAATGCTGAACCCTGTTCTGTAAAAACTGGTCTGAAATTAGCACTGTGTCAGTTGTACTTAATATGTATGTAGTGTGTCTATGGTTGTTTCCATCCAAAAGAGACATCAACTCCTGCCCTCTTACTAGCCACCACATCCGTTTTGAATTCTTTGACAGATGAGGAACTGAACCAGAGAGCAAGTTAATAGATACTGAGGAGTGCATACCTAGGTTGGTGTTGTGATCATTATCATTTATATTACTCTGGCCTCTTTGTGAATGGGACCCAAATCTGTTAAAAATTGACAGATTCTGACACAGTGTAGGTGTTACAAACACTAGTCTCTGGGGTTATGTTTTTGTTTATTTTTTTAAGAGATGCTTAAAACCCTTATGGTTACAACTAAAATATTGAATAAATTTATAATATA
>NW_010132695.1:0-13038 GCF_000699245.1 Pterocles gutturalis
TATATATATTTTTTTTCTTTTACCCCTCTCTAATTGCAGAGAGCTACAGTTTGGGGAAATCTGGAGCAATGAGAGAGGCAGAATATCTGCTTAGAGCTCACTGGAGGGACTTCATGGAATAACATTGCTCCAAAATATGCAATTGCAATGAAATGCTTTATAAAGAGAACAGAGTACACAGGAACTGTTTAAAAACGGAAAAAATTTAATGTTTTCATTGTCTTTTGGAACAGCTTTTTAAAAAGTATATTATATTGAAAGCAAACAGTCTGGAAAATGCTTTGGAATTTTACTAGGAAGAAACCTGAATTTTTGGGCTTTTATCCAGCTTAAAATAAAGTCAAATGTGAAACACTTTTCTGAACTAGATTTTCCACTCTTCATATAGCCATCATTGTACTGTCCGTGCCCTACTTACACTGCAAGAACAGGATATGAAGGCAGTTGCAAGCTAAGTTTTGGTTAGCAAACAAACTCAAGGAGAGTTTTATTCTTCCATACATTCAAATTTTCTAATCCTCTTCTTTTATTATTTTTTCCAGCTGCTGAGAGATTTTCTACTGATTTCCTATTGGGAGGGAAATTCCACTTAACTGTTGAAGGAGGAAAGTCAGAATGGGAAGCCAATGCCAGATTAAGGAAGTGTCTTGTCAGTATTACACATGTGGCAGGGCAGGAGCACAACTCTTTACAAAGAGCAGCTCTAGTGGAGACACGGTGTCAAGCTCTATTCTTCCGAAATCAGGAGTTTCCGTGTGGGATTATAAAGGACAACACAATTTTGACTTGCCTTTCTTCTGCATTAAATCCTTCTGATTTGTCCATTGTATGGTCTCAGCCTTATGATACAATCTCAACTACATTTTGATAGGCAAAGAAATGCCATAGAGCCCCACCCCACTTGTCTTCTGAAATATTCGTTGCAAAGGATCTCTGCTCCAGTCCTTTGTAACTGAAGTCATTGGAAGCAAAGATTCCTCAGGCTCTCTTATCAGATCACACTGCCTGATAAGATATGATTCAAAGCACACCTATTTTTTAATCTGTTTTACTCATCTGATCTGTCAGCCTATTGCTGTTTACGTTGGCCATTTCAGTCAACAGAAGATGCAACGTGAAGATGTGCAATGTACTAATTCCTTGCGCTAATGAAGGCAAACTCCCTGGAGAAGCCCTGACTCCTTGGGTCTCTCGCATAGTGCTCAAACAATTTTTTGTCTTTTTCTGCCCAGGTTTTCAACTTTGCTTTCAGGCATCTGTGTACCACTCCACTGCTGCTACAGAGCTGATGTGTGGCAGTGCTGTAACTCACACAAGGAGCCCTCTGCTTTCCCAAGCCCCACCCTCGCATGCTGTCCCCACACACAGAGGAGGATGGCTGGGTGTATGGATGCTGTAGATGCCTCTGTGGCAGCAGCCTTCCTGGGTGCTTTTGGCAGCTGTTGTAGTTTATAGTAGCCCTAAAGAGCAGTTAAATCTTCAGAGATACTCTGGCACGTAGAGATGGATTACCCAGGATGAAGGTGAACAGAGCTGCCTTGGGAAGGGGAAGGGTACCACTACACTGCACATCTGGGTTTATGTGACGGGGTACTGTCTCTGATCATGTTTAAGCATGAACTTACATCCTAAATATTGTTGCAGGACTTTTGTATGCTAGAGGTGGCTCCATTGAAATGAATCTGTGTCCTACATCTTTTAAAATCTCTCTCTGTAGACTCTCATTTGATAGGGCACTTTTAATCTGCTCTGAAATGGAAAGTCCGAATTCCTCATCAGGATGTCTTCTGGTTTGTGCTCTTTTCTGCTGGTCTTGCTTCTCCTCTCTAACACCAGCTCAATATATATTCAAAATGACTTGGAAACTCTCCCCTCCCCAGACACCTCATACATTTGACAAATCGTGCACATAATCAACAACATATTATCCAATTGCCAAAAGCTGACTATTCTTCTGCATCATCAAATCACAAAATCCCCTGTGTCTGTCTTCTATCTAGGGCATGGATTTAAAAGGCAGCTGTATTCTGACTTCTATTCATTCGTTGGAGCATTGCACAAGCCATGCTAACAATTACATAAATCAGCCTTTGTTTAACATTAACTGATAGTCTTTATTGATCACTGGCCAAACTTCATTTGAGTAATCTGTATTTAATTCTGTATTTAAACCTGACCAATAAAGTCCTTTAAAAGAGTCATTTTACAGTGTCTTTACTCAAAATTCAGCTTACTGCGTTCATTGCCAAAACCACACTGAAACGTTCTTGAAATGTCTACAAATTAGATGGAACATCAGGGTTTTGTTTGATCCTTGACTAACTTGGTATACTCTGGGAGGGGTGATGTTACCAGCTGACCCTCCCCATCACTGAGACAGCCTTGGTGCACACTGGTGAGTGTCTTTGCTCTCTGTGCCCTTGCCAAGCCAGTTGCATGCCTACAGCCATGCCCACCCATCATGGCCTTTCTCCTGCCCCACCTTGTGAGACAGGATAGAGAAACAGGATGCATTCATGGCTCATCATTTTTACTATGGTTATTTATTGCTGCCTTGCTGTGTGAGCAAAACAAATGTGGTGAGATTTAGATTACAAACCCCAGCTAAGCCATCCAGAGCTTCCTGTGGATCCCTGAGTCAGCAGCAGCCTGCTCTCTGCCTGGATGTGGGGGGGCAGGGAGCGAACAGCCCTGCTACCTACTGATGCATTGCCCCACAGCCCGGCAGCTGGACCCATGGGCTCCAGATGTGCCCCCCTTCCTTAAAGCGGTCCTGCTGCATCTGCACCTGCTGAGCTGGCAGGAGGGGTGGCATGGGAGCCTGCTGTTAGGTCGTCTGGTCTGATGCACTGTCAGCTTAGTGATCTCATCTCAACCAATTATTATTGAAAAAGGACTTTCACAGTCTGCAGGGGGCTGGATCCCATCTGTCTCTGAGCAGTGATATGCCTGATCTTTGCTTATATGCTGGATGCTTTCTCATGCCAGATGTTATGTTAGCTGGGCTGGCCAGCCAGAAAATTTTTAGTGGTTTCAGAGGGACTGTGATAGCTCTTTGCTTAACTGTGTCTGTTTGCCTAGCATAGGCAGGATTTAATCAATATCAAAGACACTAAAGAAGAGCCAAGGAAATACTACCTGCATTCTTGCTCTATAGATGCAATCCAATATGCACTGGGTCTAATGAGCTTCTTTCAATGGGGTAGCATTCGGATGTGA
Source organism: Pterocles gutturalis (assembly GCF_000699245.1). Lineage (NCBI taxonomy): Eukaryota > Metazoa > Chordata > Aves > Pterocliformes > Pteroclidae > Pterocles > Pterocles gutturalis. Next base: position 3,220 of record NW_010132695.1, read on the forward strand.
GATTTGATCCTAGGGCACACTTGTTACATCAGCCTTATACTGGTTGCCAACAGCCAGCTATTTGTAAAGATGTTAAGCTACAGTTTATTCTGAGCCTGGAAATAAATGAACTCCCTCCAATATACCAGGCTTCCTCATTTCTTCCATCATTCATCTCTGGCAGAACTGTTAATGTCGAGACTTTCTTGACACTTTTCATGTCTCTGGCCACAGATGTCCTCAGCACATTAAAACTGTTTTGAGATATGTGTGGTGAATGTATTTAGTTTTGTCCTTGCCGTATACATTTCTGAGAGCATTCACTTCCAGTGTGCTGTTTGGGCTGCATTCATATTTTCAAAGAATCAAGTGTTCCTGAATGGCTGGGATCTTCTAATCTTTTAAAGGAATTCTGCATATTCCTCATCTAGGCAAGGGTATATTGGTTTTGACATTCAGATAGGATGGACTTAGGAAAGTCCTGACTATGCTTGATCTATATTGATGTCACTTGGAGTAAACTTATCTCTTAGCGTGTCATAGTTTTCTACAGGTACTGAGCAGAGCTCTGGGGATAAGACATAGGCATAGAAACCATACTTGGGAAAATGGTAATCTTGGAGAGAACTGGGTTATGGAAGAAATTTCAGGTGCCTGACAGAGTGTTGTCATGCAGCATGGAGCAAAAGATTGAAGAAACAATTCAGAGAGAAAGAATGAAAACTTGCTGGCTGTTTGGGGCTGTGAAGAAGCTGACATTTGCTAAGGAGAGATGTTTCTAAGAGATGTTTCTACGTGTGTGCCACCCTCCTCAGGCCAGTGAGGGTGTTCCTCTGACCCATCAGAGACCTGACTCAGCTTGGTAAACCAGCCTGCAACTATTCACTCTACTTTACCAAATGAGGTGTTCTGGATAAAGGATAACAAACTGCATCCTTAAAGGCTGAGGTTGCTTGCCTTGGCCATGGAGACACAGAAAGGAAAAGAAAGAAGCAAAATTCTATTGTTTGCTTCCTTCTCATTCTGTGGTGCTGGGGGAGCACTGCTCTGAGCAGAGGAGCCTTCTCACAGTGGATATTGCAGGAGGTACATGACCAAAAAGGAAATCACAAAAAGGAGTGGAGAGATAGAGGCCCAAAACACACATGCTCGTTTTGCCGTGTCTTACTGCACAAGTCTGCATTCTCTACTCATATTACCCAGGCACAGTTCAAGCTGTGATGCATTTGTCAACTGATATGAAACAAGTATTTACGTGTAAGGGGCAACATGATTGCCTCTGTAGTACAAGCCCAAGCAGGATTGCTCTGGCTCCTAAGTTAGCGAATTGTCTTGCAGAGGTTAAAGCCTGTTTCTACTCATCTCCCTGCCCAGGTTCACATTAGAGGTGACCCCTATTCTTGTGTTCCTGTAAAAGGCCCTGTCTGAATTTAGTAGGCAATTGGTTGGCTTGGGCTTTGCTTTTTTCTGTTAATTTATTCAAACTTAAGCTTGAAATTGCTCTCATCCACACTTGGAAATCTAACCATACCTATCTCTCAAGTTATATGCAATAATTTTCCAGATACTCAGTTTCACTGTTCACATTCCAAAATGTAAATAAGATGTATGGAAATATATTAAAATTCCTTTGATTTGGAGTTATGATTAAATTATAACCAAACCAATAGGGTATAGAAATTAACTATTTCCTATGGTGCTACCTCCCTGATGGGTCCAAACCCTGAAGAGGTTCCTGTAGATACCACATATTAATTTATTTCACTTCAGTTGCATTTAGAGGTAATAAAAGTATATTTTATTTTATCTTTGATGGAAAATTCAAAAAACATCTTTAGACTTTATTTCTCTGGGATGTAGTCTGGGATACAAAGCCATCCTTTGTATCAGGCTTTTGCAGATTGCAGGAGCATGAGTGTTTTGGAGCTAGAAAACCGTGGCCCATCTTACACTGCAGGTCCATTTCCTTTAACAATTGTTAAAACTAAGACACTGTTCTCAGGGAGATAAGTTATTTATTCTTTCTTTATTATGAGTTCTGTGCTAAAGAAACAGGCAACTCCGCTAGCTATTGTTTGTGCAGGCAGTGCAGCCTCACCCTGCTTCTCTTCGAATGTCTTGGACCAGGTCTGTAAATGGCTCAGAAACACTTTGACACCTGGCAGCTGGGTTGTGCGAGTGCATATGCCAAAGGCACTCGCCAGCCGTCTCCACAGGACTGTTCTGCCTCCCAGCCCAGCCTGCCCCATCTCGCATCCTCTCTCCAGCTGCTGCTCCCCACGTGGAATGTTTCTGTCAGCAGGGAAAAATTGCCTTTCCAGCACCATTTTGATGAGTGGTTCCTGTAAGCTGGGCAAACTCCATTCTGACCTGCAAATCTGCTTGACTTCAGCTTGCCTGACTTGAAACCGGGTTGTCGCTGGTGGGTCAGACCGATCTCCTTTTTTTTCTGCCCATGGTCCTGCCTGGAGGAACAACCACTCTCCTTCCCTGCTGCGTGTCCAGGTGCCCTGGGGCCACCCCAGCGCCCTTCCACATGCACAGTAATGCACCTTTCCCCGTGATGCAATACATTTCAGCTTGTAATAAAGTTATCAGCTCTTTCTCTTCATGGAAAGACTGCTATCATGTGATGGGAGGGCAGCTTGTGCTCCCTTGTCCTGGGTCCAGCTGGGATAGGGTTAATTCTTCGCAGAAGCTGGGAGTTGGGCATAGCCGGATATTCGATACCATGCTGACGTCATGCCCGGGATATAAGGGGAAGCTAGCCGGGAGAGGGGTCTCTTTTGTGAAGCTCGTGGTGGTGAGATTTTCATTGTATCAGTGTTTCCATTGTACTCTATATCTTGTCTTATTGTTATATTCTTCTTTCTTTTGCTTTCCTCCTGTGGTATTATTAAAAATCTGTCGTTATCTCAACTCAGGAGGTTCCACTTTTTCTTATTTGCCCCCATCTTACCGGGAGAGGAGTGGGGGGGGAGGCGGTGTTGCGACCACGTGGTGGTGGTGGTCCTGACACCAAGACATCCCTCTGATGTCTGGCTGCTTTACACGGGGAAAGCAGCAGGGCAAGAAGAGTTAAGAGACCAACTCTGACTGAGAGGGCAGAGATTTTTGCATTTAGCATACAGTTTTAATTTCCTCCTGCTAACACTGGAAGCAGCCAACATAATTTCTTCTTATGCCAACTTGAGCACATCAAAATGCTGTCTAATGCAGAGTCCAAGTTTGGCTGGAGCTGTTTTGATTTAGTAATGTCACTTAAAAATACATGCCAAAGTATCTAGTTTTCCAGTAATAACTTCAGCACTGGCACTATGGCCTTATAAAGCAAATATCAGGTTTTAAAATCTGTAATGAATGTGTTTGCAATTAGCTTTAAATATTAGGTCATTTCTGAAATTTTCATCTTTCAAATTTAAGAGCAGGCGTTACCTAAATTAATACAACTATATGTTGGATGGGCATTTTTTTTCTTTGTAAAGCGAAATTGGGCTTTGCCAATTTCCTCGTCTCCCTTGCCTGTCCTTCCTGCAGAGCCCGTATCCCTCCATTCCAACACTCCAGTCATAGGATCCATCCTACCATGTCTCTGTGGTGCCAATAAGATCGAAGCCCTGCAGACATGCACACATCTCCAGCTCCTCTTGTTTATTCCCCATACTACGTGTATTCATGTAGAAGCACTTAAGCTGGGCTCCCAAAGGGGCTGGACCTCCTGTGTGTTGCTCTCCAGCTGCCCTCCTGACAGCCTGTGATCCTTTTCCAGGCTCTGGGCATCTATTGCTGGCTTTTCTGTCATCGGAGTGGTAAGAGTGGGATGGATTGAGGCTCCCCTCCTCAAACACATTATTAAAAAGCCAAACCAGATTTTCAAGTGTGCAAAATTCAAGAAGCATTCAGATTTGGGTTTTGGTTAGGGAACTTCTGTCTGAAAATTCAGGTTCAGATTCTCAGTTCCTCCAAGGTTTCTGAGCATTTAACTTACTTGGTTTTGGAGATACTGCCTGCACTTCAACAAGGAAAGGTTCCTAATACTTTTTTTCAACCCTTCTTCTTTCAGTGATTATAAAGTGAGGAAAAACTAAGGAAAAATATCTTTGTGGGAAGTAAGTAACTTCTGGAGGGAATAAAATGTGATTTCCTAACAGGCACTATGGATCAATTAACTTATTCGTCAGCCAGTTCAAATCTAGCCATGTACCATGGCTGTGTCCTTTAATGTGGTTTTGAATAATATCTGCCTCTGAACCTTTTTTTATCCTGTTTCTTTCCTCACTTTCTTTCTCCACCCCTGCAGTTTCTCTCCAAATCGTGTGTAAATTCTCAGTCCAGGTTATAAAGTCGAATCCATATTCCATGAACAACACAGCCCTTCAGACTTTTCCCTTTATTTGGGGCTAAAAGTTAGAGCACTGTTAGTATCCAACACAGAAAACATAAAGTCCCCTGAAATAACTGTACATTTTTTCAGGAACCCAGCTTAGTTATTACCAGAGTCTGTGAATATAATTTTCCCTCATACACTCCTTTCTGCTACTGTAACACTAATACAGCAGAGATTTGGGAAGGTGTTTCTTGACTACACTGTTTATTTCATTGTTAAAAATGAAGAATTTGCTGAGTAATCTCTTCAAAACTGTGTCTATTTTCATATAGGAGGCTCAGTTTGGACAGCAGCCAGTCTATTAATGCAGGAAACTGGTCAGCTTGTACAGAATATTTGCTAGTCCATGCAAGATTCAACTCCCTTAAAATGTTCTCAGTACATTAGTTGCAATACTAGAGAAGACCACACATTTTTCTTTTTATTTAGTCATTAAAACACATTTTAGTTGTCGGCAGAGTTGACACTAAAAGCATCACATGCCTCAGGCTCTGCTTTAGTCTGCTATATGTGGTTGCCTCAGTGCATTTGTTCTACTCATAGCAACCATGGATATTTCCATTAAACAGGTATTTTGCGAGGAGCAAATATTGTAATTGTACATTCTTGATGAAAGTATTGATAAGAAAAATTTCACTTAGTAAATTAGCAATTAAATATATCTGGCAGCTTTCCTACACTAGCGTTGATGAGATCGGCACACCGCTGCGGTGAGAGGCAGAGAGCAAGGCAGCGCAGCGTGGTCGGCTCAGTCTCCAGCAGCACTTCCCTCTCATGCTCTGAATGCCACCCTCCGCTTTGTGCAGCAAGACGCCTATTAATAATTTTAACAATTATGTGAGGAATGAGGTCTGCGCAATGTGAAGCACATGGAACGATGCGTTGCAAGCTGTCATTTGTGTTTTTCCGTCAGTTAAAATACTGTGCTTCATCCACAGCTGCTCTGCTGGAGCTGGAGTCGACTCACGCGAGTCTGACTCCAAACTCGATTCCCTTACCAGGAGCAGACTTGCTCCCTTTTTACAGCAGCTCACAGACAGAGCAAAATCAGACTCATTGAGTGGAGCCTGAGGTTTCTGTGTTGTTGAAGGAGCATCCCAAAATTTCAGGACCTACCTCCAACCCAAGAAAATATACTTCAGCTGTGGATTTAGCCCTGGAAAGCTGCTGGTTTTAAAGGAACACTCTGTTTATGCATATGTGCTATAGGTCACTATGAAAGCCTCATCTCTTTGATATCCACTTAGATATCTGGCTAGTACAGACTTTTATGAATTGAAAGTCAGGCTAACTCAGCAGTGCAATGAAGTTGTATGGTAAAGTGTAATCTGTTCTCGTTGCATTTTTCTTCATACTCCTGTCCATCTCAGTTGTGGCTTTATGGATTGGCATGGAGACATCTTAATCCAGTATCCTATTTTACATAAGATTTACTTGCTGTTACCATGTGGTCTCAGCTCCCTGGCCTGTCTTTGGTTACAGACAAATTCTGTTCTCTTTCAGCTGAGATTCAAATACTTTTTTTTTTTCACCTAACAGGAACACAGAATTTTCTTACTGATGGATACCTTTTAAGTAATTGTCTCTGAAAAATTCACCAGGTGTGCAACCATCTTTAAGATGCAAGGTAGGAAGAGGTGAAATCTGTTATCAGAGTAAGTGATGCAACTGGAGAAAAACACACGAGTTTTTGGGTGTGCAACTCCCTCCATTATGTCCTGAAGAGGTGGCTGAGAAAGATTTTGCATATCCCAAACATTACAAATTGTTGTTCAGTTTCTTTTATTCAAGTATTATTTGCTACATTTATGGATACTGCTTCTCTTGTAGTCTTAGACCATCATGACAATAACTGCAATGGGGCTTTAAAACTTAACATATTTAGGGTGTGGGATGGAGTCTTTCAAATCTAATGGAAATATATGGAAGCCATTCACACCAGCTGCCTTGAATTAGATTTGCAAGGACAGGGGATAACTTTTTTATCTTGGTTATGTGTCTTATTTAAAGCATAAATTTCAACTCAATGATAACTTTACCCACCTGTCTATATTAGGAAATCACTAAAAGGACCTAAATAAAGACAGATTTAGAGGGCTGTTTGGGTGAGGAATAACAAAATGCATTCCTCTCAGCCATAACAGAAAAGACATGTTACATTAGGAATAATGCTGAAAATATATCTTATTTTGTTCTTAAACTCCTCATTTACATCCCAAACAAGGATAATACTACATTTAATATTGCATTTTTTAACCTAATTACTGCTAATTCAGCAAGTGAGACTTGTATTCTTCTTTGTCGCAGAGAAAAACAACACAGTGAGTAAATCTTCATAAAGTTAATACAGATGAAAATTACATGTTTCAGGCTAGATGGCATGTATTCTATTCCTTTGCATCAAATCCTAATGCAAGTGGATTTTTTCTGAGAATTACATCGAAACCCACTACACTCAATGCAGGTTCTGAAACTATTACAACCAATTGTATATAGAACATACAGCAAGTGTATAGGCTGGTGTAATTAACTTCTGAATCTATGAAATTGCAGATCAGTACAAAATTTAAACTAGGGGTGTATTTGGAGGAAAATGAAAAGGAAACTTGACTTGTGCAGTGAGTATGCAGCAGGACATTTCATTGGGAGCAGTTAGAACTCAGAAGGGGGCACGTCTGCTGGTGACGATTATTCTGCACAAGAGTTATTTTGCTTGAGCAGCTATTTTCAAAGTACAGAGAACAGATACGAATGCATGGATGTGTATTGAACTATACAGGCATTCATAGCTCGCAATTGTGGTCCTGATATTTCAGGCAACAGAAAAGGCAACAAAAAATAAAGGCTCATTTCACTGCAGCCTTGTTCTGCACCCTCTACATGTGTGCATGCTCATGTTGACAAACCTAGAGAAAGCTGATCAGATCTGTTTGAGCAAAGCCCCCATTCTCTGTGGTAGCACAGTTCTTCTCTTATGACAAGTCACTCAGCGTGTGGCACTCTCACAGGCACAGCAAATCTCAGCAGACAGCAGTAGTAGTATTATTAGGCTGGAAACCTGCCTTCAAAAATACAAATATACAGTTATTTCCTGCTAAAACTACCATCAGATGGTGTCTGTAATGAAAACCTCTCTTCCCACATCCCTCTCCTTCTGCCAAAGCTATAAGGATTTTTCCACTGTTCCCTGACATTTCAAGCAGGGCTCTGGTCCTCTGATGTTTACAGCTACAGAGTAGTATTTTTCACAGTTGAACTCATTTTAACATATAAACACATAATTTCCCAAATGGAAGAGCAAGTATTTCAGACACTGACAAAATTTCCTTTTGGTGACCCCGACACCACTTCAGCAGCTTGTCTTTACTGGTAAAAAAGTTGGGTTTTTTACCTTGAGATACTGACATGGATATTGGCTCTTGAGACAGAACCAGAGAAGAAACAAAACACATTGTCTTCTGAGACCAAAGCCAGGTGACTCCCACAGCTGTTGAATCCCTGTCTCCCCATTCCTGTAGACAGGGATTGATGTAAATTGTCATCATGCCTGCTTACCTCAGACTCTCCAGCCCAAATGATCGAAGTTAAATGTCTTGTTTTTTCCCCATGACTTTTATCCTACTATGGGCCAGGGTTGATGGCCAGTGGTGGGGATGACCCAGAGACCTCAGAGACACAGGCCTGGGCCAGGGGTGGGATTGGCAGGACTTCACAAGAGGCAGGGGTTCACCCCACAGCCCCCAAACTGAGCAATAGCCATGGCTTTCCAGGGTAGCTCATGACTGGAAATACCTCTATTCTTCAGGAAACAGTGTCTTCAAATGAATTTACAAAACAAAAATGTGACCTGGCAAATTGTTTTTAAAGGGTGCTAGCTCTGGCGTCGCCACGCAGTCAGTGTTGTACTGGGGCAATGAGCTCAGAGGGCTTGTCTGGCTTGGCTCAGGCATTCCCGAGGTGCCAATAAACATTTCCTTTCCTTCTGTGTGGGAAATAACACACTATTACGCTCAAAATCTCTGTTGTGGTCCAAGAGGAAGCATACCATATATAAAAATAAACCAAATAATTTCTTGTTATTGTAATGTAAATCTTAACAGTCTAATTCAAAAATCATTATTAGTCTGGATCTTATTATTGCAGGAGAGGGGAGACGACTAATGCAGTTAGAGAATTTCTGTACAGAAACAATCTCAATAACAGCAATAATGAAACACATATATTTATTAATTTCTATCCCTTTTCTTAGAGTTGTGTCCACCCTTTCACTGCTCCTCTGGAGCTTCAAGTCTGGAGCTTTGGACACTGGAGAAGGTAACATTGCCAGCCATCAGCCCTTGGAGTTCCTCACTGTGAGGACTGTGATGTTCATGGTGCTGGATTCTTTTTCCTCCTCTGAGATGCACCTAGGATCATTTCATAGACTCATAGTATCACAGAATGGCCTGGGTTGAAAAGGACCTTAAAGATCACCTAGTTCCAACCCCCCTGCTGTGGGCAGGGTTGCCAACCCCTAGAGCATGCTGCCCAGGGCCCCATCCAGCCTGGCCTTGAATGCCTCCAGGGATGGGGCATCCACAGCTTCTCTGAGCAACCTGTTCCAGTGTCTCACCACCCTCTGAGTGACAAATTTCCACCTAATATCTAACCTAAATCTCCCCTTTCTTAGTTTAAAACCATTCCCCCTCGTCCTGTCACTATTAACCCCTGTAAGTAGTCGTTCTCCCTCCTGTTTGTAGGCTCCCTTCAAGTACTGGAAGGCCACAATGAGGTCTCCCTGGAGCCTTCTCTTCTCCAAGCTAAACAAGCCCAGTTCCCTCAACCTTTCTTCATGGGAGAGGTGCTCCAGCCCTCTGATCATCTTTGTGGCCCTCCTCTGGACCCGTTCCAAGAGCTCCACGTCTTTCTTGTGCTGGGGACCCCGGGCCTGGACACAGTACTCCAGATGGGGTCTCACAAGAGCAGATTAGAGGGGGACAATCACCTCCCTCTCCCTGCTGGCCACCCATTTTTAATCCAGCCCAGTACATAGTGGGCCTTCCGGGCTGCAAGCACAGACTGCTGGCTCATGTCCAGCTTCTTGTCCACCAGGACCCCCAAGTCCTTCTCCGCAGGGCTGCTCTCAAGGACTTCTTCTCCCAGTCTGTACAAGTACCTGGGATTGCCCCGACCCAAGTACAACACCTTGCACTTGACCTTGTTGAACCTCATTAGGTTCTCACGGACCCACTTCTCCAGCCTGTCCAGGTCCCTCTGGATGGCATCCATTCCCTCTGTTGTATCAGCTGCACCACTCAGCTTGGTGTCAGCGAGTGCAAATTTGCTGAGGGTGCACTCGATTCCCTCATCTATATTGTTGATAAAGATGTTGAAGAGCACCGGTCCCAAGACAGACCCTTGAGGGACACCACTGGTGACCAAAGGCCACCCAGACATAGAGCTGTTGATCACAA
>NW_010132696.1:0-2580 GCF_000699245.1 Pterocles gutturalis
CCCAGCCTGTATTTGTGCCTGGGATTGCCATGATCTTGAACACTTGGTTGAAGTAAGTTCTGATCTTCCCTTTACAGCAGCTGCTGTAGGATGTCTCCGCAACCAGCAGATTATTTTGTAATTCATTTCTGTGGATGCCCAAACACCGCTCCCTTAGTGAAATGCATCCAAGCCTCTCAGTTCTGTTTCATGGGCGATGCTGAGTTCACAGAGAGATGTGTGAAGTTGAGGAGGAACTATTACCATTATGTTGTGTCTTTCTTCTTCTTACAGGGTGCCTTAGCGGTGGAAGTTCGTGCCAAAGACCAAGAGATACTGAATATGGTATCTGTCCTGCACGATGCAGACACCGTGTTATGCTGCATTGCCGAGAGAGCCTTTATGAAACATTTGGTAGGTGTGCCGAAGAGAAGTAGAGATTACTTCTGAGTCGAGAAGGCCCTGAAATTTTCAGAGGCCTCTGCTTTTGTTATATCGGGTAGAAGCCTCAATGTCAGCTGCTTTCTGTTTTAGGAGGGTGGATGTAGCGTCCCTGTCGCCGTCAACACCATGCTGAAAGATGGCCAGGTGAGGAGCACTTGGTATTTATCTGGGATTATTTCTGAAAAATATATTCTAGTGCGTGCGTGTTCCCTGATCCTTTCCTGAAGCTAACTCCAGCAGGTATTGTTATAGCCAATTAGGGCAGATGGCTCCTGACTCGAGCCTCTGGGTTTGTGTCCAAAGCTGGAGTACGAGAATGGGTCCGGCTTCTGAAGCTCAGTCTTCCCGAAAATGCCCTTATATAATAAGTACCAGACCCCCCCCCCCCCCCACTCTTCCTCTAATACACACAAAGGCCTCTTCTCTTTAAAGGTAACATTGCCCCGAGATCCGAGTCTCGCTTCTGACCCCAGAAAATCAGTGGTTTCACGCAGTGGAGCGTGATTCAGGAGGTGGGAAGCTAGAAAAAAGTTCAGCTTTTTCCTTGGGAAGTTGCATCTTGCCTAACAGGGATTACTGTTCTTATAGTTTTATTTTACCGCTATTCTTGCTGATCCCACTGCATGACAAAAGCCTTCTGCTCCAGACTTAGCTTTGTATTTGTGTGGGGTTTTTTTTTTAAAAAAGGGGTAGTTGGCTTTCTCTTTGTTAATGTGGTATTAATCCCTTCTGTATATCTTTCCAAGTTGTATTTGACAGGAGCGGTCTACAGTTTGGATGGATCTGATAGCCTAAAGGAGACCATGCAGACCAGCGTTCATTATCCCCAACAGGTACGTGAACCAAGGTTGGTTCAAAATCCAAACCTGAAGCTGAATGACAAAACTAGACCTGTTCAAATGTGTTATTTTTTGTCCGGTTCCTCAGAAACTGGATTTTTACGCCATTTCACACGTGGCTTTAGCTGTTCATTGCCCACGCCTTCCTGCTGCCTTATGTTGACGTGTTTGTATTTGCAGAATGAAGACGGACCAAACGACGATGTGCAGCACGTCGGCATCACGGCCAAGAACGTCCCTGGTCGGGCCCAGGACGCTGCAGAGAACCTTGGTGTTGAACTAGCTAGTTTGCTTCTAAGCAAGGGAGCTAAGCATATCCTTAGTGTGGCAAGGCAGCTCAACGATGCCCGCTAAACTCGCGGTGTGGTCGGCACGACTGCTACAACTCTAGCAAGTCTTTGCCGCTACACTCTGGAGGAAGGGATTTATTTAACTGTTCACACGGATCTTATCTGATGTTTGGGCACAAGAACTTGAAATACTAAGTTGACTAATGTGAGTAGTTTATGCTATTTGAGGTTTTCATCCCTCTGCCTTTCTCTAAATTACAAAGTGTCTGGAGTTTTTTTCAACAATTTTTGTAGCTAGAAGGTTAAAAAAAATTAAAAATCTCTAAGTGCTCTATTCCGTTTAGGAACAAGGCACTCATTACAGATTATAATCAGAGACTCAACTGTGATGGTACTAAAGTGTTGTACTGTGTGCACAGTACTGAAGTACTTTCAGTAGTCACCAACAGTATTTGGGCGTGCTCACTCCTTAGAACGCTGAAGAGGAAGACTGCTATGCGGCACCCAGTACTGGGTTTCTCACAGTAAATTATCACAGATACTCATCATAGGTGTCCGCTAAGGTAAGGACTTAAGTTTGCAGTTATCAAATGCAACTTTGATTGGCAGGAAGTAAATTAGGAAGTGGACAGCCAGTCTAGTTTCCCTTGTGCACATCTACAAGGGTAATCTGAGGTGGTCATTCATCTGTACTAACCAGGTTAATGGGGAGCTGAAGAGGAAGCCCAAATTGGGGCCTTTGTGCCTTTCTCTGTAACTGTTAGCCCTTTCCTTTTCCTGCGGCTCCTTGTACTTGCTACTGGGCTGCCATCCTCTCCGTGAGGCTCGTGCGTTACGGTGCCTTGCAGAAACACTGAAACGGCACCTTCCCGGGCTCCTGGTTTGGAAAGGAAGCATTGTTTATTCTCTATGTAACGTCCACTGCCTGTAACAGATGATAAATACAGCTACAGTGTAAGCACCCCGGGTCAGTCCTTACAGAGCAGCTCTTCCGTTGGCAGGGGTTCAGCCCGGACCGAGCGGCCGGT
>NW_010132697.1:0-8378 GCF_000699245.1 Pterocles gutturalis
CCAGCCAAGGGCTAACCCATCACACTGGCAAAGCATCTGTAAAAGTTATCACCCTTGGGACAGAGCAAAACTCCCCTGGAAGGTGCCCCTGGGGAAGTTTAAAGAAGAAATCCAGGTGCAGCAGCTACTTTTACTCTTCACGTGAAACTGGGGAGGTTAGAAGCACCAAGGCAATCGCACCAGGAGCACTGGTCTTGGTGCACTTGCTACTTACATGACTTGAAAAGTGCATCTGTGGTTCACAGGAGGGATGGGGCCGCAGTCAAGGCAATAACTTGGGAATCAATTTAATTCCGTGCTCAACGTCTAGCTTCCTGTGTTACTGTCAGTGAGACACTTCAATCTACATGTGAAGTGGTTCAAAGCTATAAATCCTCTTCATGGTGTTTTCTGTAAGAATGCTCACGTCAAAACCCTAGAGGCTCCGGAACAGCACAGCACTGAAGTGCCTCCATGGTCCCCAGCCTGGGCTAGGAAGACAACCACACCACCTTCCACTTACTTATCCAGTCCCCCGGTGTTACGTGCCTCTTTACAAGCATTACACAGTAACTGCCAAACTCTTGCCTCATTCTGACCTTTATCTAGCACTCATGGATAATAGAGAAAGGAAAAGCCAACAATTCCTGCAACATGCTGCCATGAGCCAAACTGAGCCAGTGCAGCACATGCCATGCAACTCTTCTAGAACAGTCCTCAATTTCTGCATCTCAGTTCCTTGAAAGATTATGCCTTCCTTGGGTATAAACCTTGGGAGACACACTCACCATTTCCAGGTTTTTGGGGGAAAAAAAAAAAAAAAAAAAACAAAAACAACAAGCGAATTTGTTTCTCATCACTGCCCTGAATACATACACAGACCAGATAAACTGTAACAGAAGGAATGCAACTGACAAAAGACATTTCAAACACCCAAGCATTTCAAAAGCATGTTTCCCCCTCTACTCACTCATCATCTTACATGATCATTTTTAAGAACACGTTGTTACTGATTTTGCAAACAGAAAGGTGATATTGAAAGCTGACCGGCTAACTTTTCCAACATTTGCTCCATCCTCTGGGCTCAAATGAGATGATGATAAATGTTTTTAAAGCTGGACAACAGATGATAAAAGCACTTTACTCTCAATGCATGTCACAAGGTGCAAAAAAAAAAAAAAAGTATCAGCCAAAACTTCTCACTTAAGTTATGGTCTTAATAACTAGACTCTCTCTGCCTTAGGTGTTTGCCATACACATGCTCCAGCAGGCACAGCACTCAATGCATCGCATGAACAGCTGCAGTTTACTTTTCAACATCTTGTTCTACGGCTGCAAGAGCCCCACTTTCATCAACTTTCTTCCTGGAAAACCTTCGCATTTTTCTCCCAACGGATAGATTTCGCAAGCACAGTTTTAGGGAGCATGCCAGACTTCTACCCCACATATGCTTTTGCTGCAAGAGTACATTACTCAGAGCAGACTTTGTTTCCCGTCACTTGCTGGTTAGCACCTATCTGCTGCTGCACCAAAAGAGGGACCACATTTAACAACAGGCCATCCAACCAGAAGCATTTGGAGATCCACCCTCAAATGTGGAAAAAAACCCAAAATACAATTTCACACTTACACGACACCTGCTGGAGGCCAAAACATGCTTGTTTTCCTTTCTCATGAGTGATGGTGATGAGCTGGTGCTAGATGCCAGCTGACAGGCAAATAACTATTTCTGCCCATCAAATGAGGTGTGTATTTTCAAATTATATTCTTTTTAAAAGTAACTTCACACATTAACTGGGCATGAAGCATCTTAGTACCAAGAACATCTAGATTTAATTTACAAAAGTTGTCCTTTGACCTTTCTGACAATTTGGTATGCAGAACCCCCAACAACCCATTAAACCTGCCTGAGAGGTGCACGGGAAATGAAACTGCTGACAGAGACAGGCTTCATCTGTTTCCAAGAGGCAGGCAGTATCCATACCTGCCTTCCTCTGCTACAGAGACCTAACAGCTACAAAAACTCATTTCCAAGTTAAAACAGCATCAGTATCAACAACATCCAAGGGTGAGAAGCAGGCAGTTTCCCAATTACATACACACCAGATGCACATACACGTCCACAGAGCATCAAACAGGTTAATAACATTTTTAACATCTACTGACTACCAAGCCTTAAAAACAAAGCACAAGGAACGGGTTAAGTAACATCTCAATTTTTAAGCAGGAGGTAAAGTCTTATTTTCCGCACACCTACTAATTTGCCTTTTAAGAACAATAAAAGTTGATATTTGGAAGTTGTTCTCACCTCCTGCTTTGCAACTACAGACTGAGACTACAAATACACTGGTATTTTCAGTGCTCTTAGAAGAAGGGAGAAGAAAGCAGACAGGGGAAGGCACTGGGTGCTCCTTCCAAAACATTTCTCTGCCCAACCCTTCCTCTCTCCCTCAAGCTAGAAACCCATCTCTGCTTCAAGAACGTGAACCAAGACCTTTGACTCACTTGGGTGACAAAGTCTTTCTAGAGCCATAGCGGAGGAAGGAGCCTTTCTTTACTCATCCATGGATGAAAGGAGAAAGCCAAACAACAAGCACAACATGCAATCCACACAAAGGAGCCACTTCCTAAGAAAACAAGTAGATTATAAAGAGACACAGAAAGATGTGTCCTGCCAGGGCTGGACATGCTCCATCATGCGTGTATATCACCCTCTAAAAACCAGCAGTAACACCACGCAGTGAACTGCTTTCCCCTTCTCTGTGCACTCTTTTATGGACACTGGAGAATGCTGCACAGGGGTGCTGATAAGGTGGCAGATGTTTCTAGAGATAGATGTTTCCCCAGGCCAAGCAAGCGTGCTCACAATGAGCTTCCTGCCACTGACAGGCCATATTTCTAGAACTTTAAAAAAAAAAAAATCTTCAGTCTTTCAAGTCTACTTAAAATTCCTTTGTGTGAGAGGTCAAAAGCTTGAGCTTTACCCCAAAACCAAGTATTTTAGCGAGGAAGTAAGAGCAGCACTCTAAATAAAATAGCCCCTCGCCTTCTGAGAGGGGTTCAAATGCTGACAAGGCTCACCAGTGAAAGAGCATCACAGCTGATACACCCCTTTCCTTTGACTTTATCCAACACCGCTCCCGGGTGATCCTTAGGATAAATCCAGGACTAAAAGTAACACAAAATCCTGCAGATCAGGAATAGGGTATCTAGGCAAGCATACAACCATTCTAAGATTCTATGATACAAGAAGGATGCTAACTACTTATAACAAGCATGGATGAAAGCAGTACAGTGCAACTCTAGTTTTCACATGCATTTAACAAACGTGGGCAAGCTTGTAGCTCCAGCAACACTAAAACTCTCTCTAATAAAAACCACATTTGGAATAGCTGGGAATCCAGTGGTCATTTAAATGGTATGCGCTGTATTTTCCCTCCACAATGTTGCCAGAGGGTTCCTGCATGAATTTGTTCCATCTGGGTTGTACTTCTAGGAGCTGGTCAAAGACGTGTATGAGTTAGCTGGGCAGGCAAGCCAGGCACAGTAAGTTAAGTACATTAGTTACGTACATTTGCAACTCCTGATGTGAGTTCAGATGGAGGTGCAGTGCCAATAAACAGGAAAAAAGCTCAGATAGCAAGGCGCTGCTCTAACTTGCATTTAGCCAAAACATACTTGTATCTTCCCTGCAAGATGTTTCCCCCCAGCTCTTCACAGACACTTCAAACATAAACAGGGATGTCAGTCAAGCCAAGTGTTAAATCCCTCAGAAGACCCTTATCATCCTTTTGCTGGGTCAGTAATGCTCAGCATTGCACTCAGTATGAGCAGCATTATGGATTTTAAGTCAAGTCTAATCAAAGATTCATTAACAGGCAATACATCAACACAACACATAACTACCAGCCACTCAGTGCCATTTAGCAGCTCCACAACTCCTGAACAGGCTGTAACTGCCATCACGTCAGGATATTTCTCTAGGGTTTAATAGGATAGGTCAAAAGAGCAAAAAAAGAATAATTATATCAAGTGAAAGAACAGATGTAGCCAACATCAACGTATTGCCCATTTCCATTGGGGAAAGCAGCATTTTAACTTGCATTTTGCAGATGTAGACCTGAGGCACAGTGAGAACAAAAGCATGTGGTTCAGAAGCATTTAACACCTACAGTCTTTTTTTCCCAGTTAATGGGAACTGGAGACAGTCAGCAGTCCCATTTAGAGCGACTTGTGCAAAGTTACAGGAAGTCCGGAAGAGATTTGCGGTACTTAGATGCCACATGGTTACTCTTCCTGCTTATCAGAAAGTCACAAAAACATGGGTGTCTTTTTCTGAACTTCCTTCAGAGAAATATATCTTCTGCTCAAACGTTCCCATTGCTTTTCCAGATTATTCTGGGAAAAAAAATAAAAATCAACAGTGGGAATGCATGGACCACAAAATAACGCTACAGGAACCTGGCAATCAGCATCTTGTGCTGTAAATAGCCTAATGATACTGTCTGTGTTCCCATTCAAGTCAACCACGATCAGATATTGAAAAGATGAAGAAAATAATAATAGAATAGGATAAATATAACTCAATTGTCTGATTTAAAAAAAAATCCCCATCTTTCTTCTAATGAAATATCTTGCAATAGCAGCAACACCACAAACTAGGAAGGGGTAGCAAGAAGAACCCAAAGCAGCTAAGAACAGTCAAAATAGAAAGTCTTCAAAGGCAAACTCTGCACGGCTCTCCCAGAAGCCCACATTTTCAGCATCATTCAGGGATTTTGGAAGTCTTGAAGCAGAATGATCCCAGTTCTAAACTCCCCCTTCCAAACTCTGGATTTATCCTATCAGTCTCCTTGGCAAAGTTTTATTTTCTTGTCTAGAGTATAAATGCAGGAATTTTCTTCTAACCACAAGTTGGTGTTGTTTTTTTTTTAATCTTTCCTCTAGTAAGATCTTAATTCTAAAATTCATTTATCAACATGTATATAAATTAAGCCTTGCTTACATCATCCAATTGCATTTGTCCTCAAAATTTAAGCAGATCAAAAGTAATGAAAAATCATTTTCCAGATTAAAAGTTATGCAGTTGCATGATAGCACAAACTGGCTTCAATCCAGGAAGATTTTCAGATGAAAATATAAAGAGGAAACATTAACGAAAGCCTACTGTTGATGATATTACAAATTCATTCCATCGAACGCTGCTTACAGTGAGCACTACAGACAGATCCACAGTAAACATTTAGTGACAGAGGTAGAAAGCAGGATGGAATCATTCTCTGCACCATCTGATGCTGAGCATTTCTTAGACTAAGTAAGGGAAGCAACAACGTTAAGAGCAAGCTAATGTGGAAACACTGCTCTCCTACTTACAGTGACACATCCAGGATCCTTTCAGCCTTCCCAGCTCTGCATGTGTCACACAGTAGCTACAAATCTCTGCAAACGCTTGAGCACATGAATAATTTTAATAAAGCAGTAAAATCCCATCTTAAGTCATTGGGACTTCCTTCATGAGTCTGCATTTGCATTATTATTACTATTCTATCTGCTTCAGAATATTTCCTCAGTGCAAGGTTATGACAAGATTAATGAAATCCAGGCAACTATCCATGGCACCATCTTTTAATTTCAGTACAGCAGCATGAAATAAGGAGACTGAAAATACATAACTTTTTTTTAATATATGTATATAAAGAGTCCTGAAGTCCATTTAATTGGCACTTTTGCAGATGAGCATGCTGATTTTTCAAGTTCACTCATAAAATTTAAATCAAGCTACTCACACCGAACAGTTTTCACAGATGAAAAATAGTTTAATTTCGCATAACAAATAGTCCCGCATTCCATTAAACTTATTTGCTAATAAATTCACTATCTACATGCTACAAAGCACAGAAAATGCAAACAAGTAGGGAAAAGAAAATAGGCCACGTGACAAGGCTGCTTTGTTTCCAAAGAAGTTCATAATCCCATATTCTGTTTGGTACCTACAGTGGTTACTGCAATATTTTAAAATACTACCAGGAACCATCCATACTCCAGGTACCCGTCTCAGGAAAACACACATACAATAAGGAAAAAAAACAAAATCAACGTCGACTTTGACATTTTAAAAAAGCATAACAGAAATCTATAGATGTACTTTTAGAGTACGTAAATTATTTAGGATGTAAAGTAGCATTTTATGCCAGTTTTCCTTTAGCAGTATATTCATCTTACACTTCCACTGGCTTTATGTTCTTTATTTTGCAGTTAACAAAGGAAAAGGTAGGCACACAAGTACCACAGTTTCTTTTGATTTCTTATTAGATCAATAACGCTGAGCCTTCCAGAATAGCTACTAAGTAGCTGAAGCTCCAAACTGAGGCTTTAGAAGCAATTTCTTCAGAACTTTCTATTCGATTTTTAAGTGTCCAAGAAAACATCTTTTTCCAACTAGAAGTATTTTCCTTCAACTCCTTCAACTTTCCTTACTCAGAAAGTAATGACCAAAAAAAAAAGGCAAAACTAACAAGCGTAAAAAAACAGCCACCAAGGAGGAGACCCTGGCAGGTAATTGTATGGCAAAGACCTCTTAACCAAATAAACTTTCACTGTCTATAATCACAAGAACACAAACCCAAAAGAGTGACTTGTAAAAACAGAACTTGTCTAAGTTTAGTTTCAAAACCTAAAAATAGGGTTTGGCAGTGGGTGGCGGGTAGGGTTCTCCACTTCGGGTTTTTTCACTGCCAGCATCCCTCTACCTTCTCCCTTTCTGCTCCAACTGTTAGCTCCATTCACACCTTAAAACAAAAAAATCACGACCAGAGTCTTGCTACCAAATTACCATTCAGGACAGCACAATTCAGGAGGGAACCTACTAAAAAATACTGTTGTCTTGCTCACAAACTTCAATATACACAAAAGGAAAATGCAAGGATGAATTCTGTACCTCCAGCTCCGTCTCCCTCCGATTGATATCATCTGTAGACTGATTTAGTTTTTCCAGCTCCCCCTAGAAAGAAAGCAAGACAAATGCATATTAAGAAATCAGGGGCTCATTCAGCATCCCCACTGAAAACTCACACGGGATGTGGCTTACAAATTCAGTGACAAGAGAAAAACCTGAGATGTTTAGAATAACTTTGCCACTGGTCTTCTGTTTTTGCTATTTACAAGATAAATAATCAGAAAAGCTCTGTAGTTTTATTTTATGGCAGCAATTACCTGTTCTGCCTTACTCCTCACTATTAAAAATAAACATGAGGTACAGTAAGTTCTGTCTTGTTAATTAACATAGTCAGTATCTGCTAGTTTCCAGTGGGATAAACACCCCTCCCCCAAAAAAGGATTAGCATAAAGTTAGTGCTATCACAGGAGGCACACCGTGAAAGCACAGCGTTGATAAGAAATTTGTCTTGCAACATGAGAGGCATTTTACTCTGGATTTTGGCAAACCATTTTACAACACAACCAGTCAATGGTACATATGATTATGTTTACTTAGTCTGCCTCAGTGCCAACATTTTGATCTCTTAACAGCAAAAACAAAGGTGTTAAAACCCTTGAATAAATGTTTACTAGAAGTGGTGCTGGCATGAATGAAGTTACTGTAAAAACAAAGCTCATTCTTAATGACTTTCTTGCCACAAAAAGCAACCCTCAGGAGCAGGCTCCGATAGCCTTCTTTATTTGAGCAACACGTTCCCCCCCCCATGTGAGATCCTATGATTTCAAGAGTGTTGTCTAACTCGAATATTATTTAATTTTCAACCGGTGTAACAGAATCCGCCCTGCAATGCTTCGCTGTACAAACCGAACACTGTAAATTGCCTGTCCCTTGAGCCATTTCCCAGGAGATTACAAGAATGACTCTGGTTACAATCAGAAAGGAATTAATTGCAACAGTTTAGTTCTCTTATCCTCAGAGGTGAGATTTCATTTCCAGCTCCTCTGATTTGGAAGATACGTATTTGCATAGCCCTGTTTTCTGAAACAGAGACTCGTACAGAAATTACCTCATTGCCTTTTCCTGTAAGGCTAAGAACGTTACAGCTCTCACAGAGGCAGACACAGCAGCCTGTTTTTTTTTGGCATGAGGCAAATGGTCAAGACATGATTTTGGGGAGAAAAGCTTTGTTTAGAAAGCAAGAATACAACATATTTCAGAAAGCATTCATAAAAAAAACACACCACCTTCCACTAAAGCTCCTTTTTTAAACAAATAATAATAATAAAAAAATCTATGTTTTCCCCCATTTACACATTCGTGATGGTGAACCCTGCTTCACGAGCAAGGTCACGCTGTCACAGTCAAAATGCAACGGGGTGGGGATCCCAGCAGCAGGAGGAAGGGCGCCCGGGGGAGCCTGGCGCAGAGCGCTGCCCGGCGCCGCGGGTAACAAAGGGCTGGG
>NW_010132698.1:0-9342 GCF_000699245.1 Pterocles gutturalis
GTGAGCTGTCCCATCACGTCCTGGTAACAGCGTGTAGAATTCAGTCTCTCCATTTAATAGGTCCGAGATATTTTGGTAACAGAGCAGAAAAGCTCAGGCTTGTTCTAGAGTCCACCAAGTAGCAGTTCGATGGAATGTGTCACCAGGTGGTGCTGTTCCGTGCTGCGTCCTTCGCTTGCCTCCATGTGCACATAGATTTCCATTCTTACAGACACACGGTATTTCTAGCTTTCCATTGCACCACGTTTTACATAAAGGCAATTTCACAGAAGAAAGATGTACGAGCAGCAAGAGAAGCTCCCCTCATCCTCAGGGACTGATGAGATTCTTCCCCAATTAAACTTGTCTCTTAGGGCCAGAGCACTGCTGACCTGCCAAGACCCTTCTATAAGGACATATTCTGAATACAGCACATTATGACTGATGAGTTTGTGTGTAAGCTTGTATTTCAGATGTGACCCATCACAAGTTTCCACGTGGTGAGAAGTTCTGCCTCCGAGACAACCAGGCACACAAACCAGAAGGACACTGCTGCTGTCAGAACTCCAGAAACAATCCAGGATGGACTTGATCAACTGCTTGATGCATGAATGCAAGAAGTATGTGATGAGGAACTGAAAAACGCGATAACTAAATAAGTCTTGATGTAGAAAGAGTAAGAGCATTGAAGATGTGAGAAGATGAAATGTTTTTCTTTCTAAAAAAGGAAAAACATGAAGGAGTTGAATACAGAAGACAAAGAGAAGACAATTTTTCCACACTGGAAATTCAGAGGAACTCCTGACAGATGTGTTTCCTACCAGGATGAGTCTGGACACAAAACCAATTTTCACATCCTTGTCTGAAACACAGTTTTCATTTGGAAACAGACAAAAAACGGTTAGTGCAATGAATGCATTATGTTGCTACACTGAGTCCATGCTGGGCTTCAGAAGGAAGGTTTCTTCCTGGCTCTGTTCCAGTCACATCTTCCTGGCAACGAGGACTGAGATTACTGACACCCTAGCTAGGCTTCCTGCCTTTAATAGCTTCATGCCCTCAAAGTATTCAACCTTAGAGCAAGTTTGGATTGCCAAGGGTTGGAAGGAGGGGAATTATTTATTTTTTACAGCAGTCTCCCTGCTGCAAGTGCAGCTGGGTGTAAAATTGCCACAGAAGCTCACCGAACGTTTAGCTTTTTATTAACATCTTCTCCTGAGCCTTTAGTGCCGAAAATTGTCTCCTCCTGCCGTTCTTCCTGCATGGATGTCACCCACAGTCACTACAGGATGGTGCTGTTGTGTCCCCATTCTTCCTTCCTCCCCAATTCTGACCGTGAAGAGGTCCTTCTGCCACCAGAAGCTGCCAAAAGATGCATCCAGCAGTGTGACAATACCAACTGCTCTTCTCCAGAGACTACTTTGTACAGCACCGACACCGCTGTGAAGTGAAGCTCAGCAGCTCTTCCCTTGGGCTCAGACTCTGAACAGAGAGTTGATGTCTCAACACCTGCAAGAGCTTTTTTCCCTGCAAGTGATAGCCAGTATCTGAATCGACATCCTGTTCAGGTGCTGTTGTGTTGACCTCCAGACTGAAGGGAGCAACTTATAAGGGTGTGCAGTGACAGGACAAGGGGTAATGGATTTAAATTGGAAGAGGGGAGATTTAGAATAGATATTAGAAGAAATTTTTCCCTGTGAGGGTGGTGAGGCAGTGGCCCAGGTTGCCCAGAGAAGCTGCGGATGCCCCATCCCTGGAGGGGTTCAAGGCCAGGCTGGATGAGGCTTTGGGCAACCTGGGCTAGTGGGAGGTGTCCCTGCCCATGGCAGGGGGTGGGACTGGATGGGCTTTAAGGTCCTTTCCAACCCAAACCATTCTGTGATTCTATGATCTACCTGCCCTGCTATTAGCCTATTAAGAATTTTATTTGTTGTCACTGTTAGTGGTTCTGCAATTTTTCCCCTCCATCAGGTTTGAAAATGGCAGACATTTTTGCAGTAAGATAGGTGGAACTCAGAATTCATACACAAATGTATCAAAGCCTGCTTTTACAAAGAAAAAGACAATGTAAAGAAGACATCTTCCACATCAAATGAAGTAGAAAAATTTAACACTGCCATCTCAAAGATGGTGTGAAATCTCAGAAAGTAAATGGCCATTACAGGAACACAGTTACCTTATGGGTAATCAGGCAGGTTTATAGAATCCTATCAATACACATGATGTTGATATAAATGACTCCCAATTTGTAAAACTACATCAGTTTCCTTAGGTCTGTCAAGCTTTTATAACTTTTCTGGCTTTTGCAAAGTACAATAACACAAGATAAATAGATTTTCCCCCTAATAAAACACTTCAACAGTGAAGAATAATTACTCAATTGAACTGATACTAAATGGAGTACCGTCTAATAATATTAAGAACTGGTGAGGGGACCCGAGCACCCCAAAATTGGAATCATCAGTGAAGAAGCAAGAAAGAGTGGAAAAAAAACTTCATGTTTTTCCACTTGTTAGCGATGAAACTGTTAGCAGGTATAACTAACCTGGGAGCACTGAAATACCAGATGCTTCTGTGTTTCAGGATGGAGAATCATTGGCACGGTTTGCACGTGCAGCTGTGGCTGGAATAGCAAGACACTGTCTAGATGAGGACTGAATGGCATGGGCAGAGCTTTTCTAGGAAGGCTGGATGAAACCTGTATATCCAGTGCCAAGTTCTGGCACTGTCACCCTTTCCCACAAATTCCTCCAAAAATTCAACACACAGTAGCAAAACATCCTTTGTAAAGGAAGAACAAAACCAAAACAGCATCTTCTGCTCCTGCTTTCTGCTTTTGCAAGAGACAAACTAGCTAGAAGTGATGCACATTAAAACCATCCTATCCTTTACTTATAGAACACAATACCCTGAGGAGTTGGCTAGATATAATTTTGCTCTAATTTCTTTTCCGTTTCCTCTCATGACCTCAGTCAGTGCTTCAGGTTAACTCCCCCATCATTTTTTTTTTCTTTTTAATTGAGAGTATGGCTCTTCATAAAACATGATTAAAACATATATAGTTCAAATGCTATACAAGATGCTGTTGCTTCTGCTGCATGTCCTACGTAAAACAATAATGGAAGACGCAGAAATTTTTAGCTAAAACTCTCCAGCAGGAAGCTGCTGTTACTTGCATTTATTTATTCCCGTCAATATGCAGAAGAGCCTTTGCTCCTCGTATGTCACCGTTCAGCAGAGTTGGGTAATTTAATTCACAGTAAGCCATTTATATGCATTTTACCAGTGAACTAATTTGCTAGAATATTCACAGTTGGCAAATCCAAAGAGAGAGGACAGTCAAAGCAATTTAAATGCTCAAACTAGTATCTGTGAAAGCACTTGCAGGATTTACTTGGATTTACTGTCAGCTTTCCAAAAGTCACCTGATTTCCACCAAAAAGGGAGGGGGGAGAAGAGGAAGGGAAAGAACGCAATGAAAGCACGCAAGATACCATTCCAAAAATAGGGTTAATCCTGAGCAGTGATATATTTGGAGGCTACCTAGACAGTGAAAGAAGCAAAGCTTTAGCATTTCTACAGAAGGTGACTCTGACTCAACCAATGGATTTCAAGGCATCCCAGTCCTTACTCTCCAGCACACGCATGCCCATGGCACGTGCACCCTGATCACTCTTTCGCCCTACAATTATTTCTTGACTTCCTCTGCCCCCATAATCAGCCTGACAGCTCCCCAATAGCAGCCCCTTTCCCACCGGCCCCTTTGCACCCCCCTAGCTCACGCTGCCACCATTCCTCCAGTATTACCCTTGACAAGGGTGTCATCGCTATCTTGTGCCACAAGTAGTTAATGCAACTTTGAACGCAAAGGGAAACTTTCAGGAGATGAAGCGGGGCAGTCCAGGCAAGTCCCCACTCACCTGGAATCACCCCCACATCGTTTGTACTGGGAAGCTGATGTCTTCCATGGAAAGTACTATGTGCCTGTCACTGGTTTGGGGACTTTCCGCAGTGCCACACTGCATGATGAACCCACTGTGCCACGAGCATCCAGGAGCTGTGCTGGACCAGCACCCTCCATCTCAAACAAGGGATCGGGAACAAAAAGGGAATGGAGAGTGCAGGACTCGAACTGGGTGGCACTATGACAGATATTTTCCTATTATCCCACCTGCCAGTGTAGGCAGCCACAGGCAGATATATGGAAAGATTGACTTACCCCAGCCAATGCAGAGATAAAGCCGAAAAATTCTCTGCTCAGAAAAGACTGAAAGTACCAGCAGCGTGTACAGGTACATGCCTTCCACCAGCAGCCAGTAGTAGTTTGCAGCCACACAATACTGCATCAGCACAAAGACCAGGCGGCAGCTGAGCGATTCCTTAAAAAAAAAAAATAATTAAAATTACATGTTCTTCATTTTCCCCTCAATAAGCAATGGATTATAATTCAAAAAGCACAACACAAAGATGAAAAGAAGAGCAACTGAAAGGCACTGTATCAACTGCAGGCAGTGAACCTTTTCACTTCCCCAGATATTCTATTCTGCAGCTGAACACTTCTCTATTAAAGAGCAAATAGCCAATGCCATAATGTTGACTATTTTTCAGAGCAAAAAAAATTGGATAGAACAGTAATATTGCCTGGTGCATCGCATTTAAGTGCAAAATCTCTCTTGGCTGGTAAATTACAAAGAGCTGGTCAGCAGGGATTTAGATAAGCACGAAACCTGATTACTTAATTAATATATCCATCAGATCTGATGAAACCACTCTTGGATAAACCATGTGTGAAAGCCTAAAGCATAAAGGTTTTTTTGAAAGGAGGGAATGACTGACAATCCAATGAGAACATTTCCAAACCATTTAAGATGTGTTACAGTATTATTTTCTGACAACTGATACACTGCAGATGAGAAGAAATAAACCATCACATGAGATTCACTACGTGGTATTAGCACTTCAGCCTCATCCAGAGCATCAGAAAAGGATGGGCGCTAACTATGCATCAGAAGACATACCCTTTATGACCCCAACCCTATCTTGCAGCAGAAAATTTACATTCTAGCATCACAAGAGAATGAAAATTCATCACAACGACTATTGAAAATCCCTTTCTTTGAAGAGTCAAGTACATTTTGTATTTGAAATCTGAAGAGGGAAAGGCATGCTCTCATCACATTCACAAACAGTTGTATCTCCTCTCCCTTCCATTAGAAGTATTTAATTAGCCCATTCCTCCAAAGCTTTTCTAAATGCTTTCAAATTTGCATTATGATCAGATGCTTCCTTTTTTCCATCATTAACAGATTATAAAGATCTCCAAGAGCGACCAACTAATGTGGTCATTATACAAGGTGGACAGTCCTATCACAAAAGGTGCTGGCTTAAGGAAACAAATGCCCTCTTGTCACTGTGAGAAGACAGGAACCTGCAGCATGGGGAGAAGATACGGGCATTTGTGTGTGTATATATATATATATAAAATTTAAAAAATCCACCTCTTCACGTTTCCTCTGTCTAGCAGGGGCAAACTTCCCACAGGCAGAGAAACACACCATGGCATCAACTCCTTGCCTTGACCAAGCCCAGGGTGGCACAACTACAACCACATGTATAATGACATGCAGAATTCATTTTTCTTATGAACCTAAATAGTAGGTTGGTGTTGGGTTGACGGTTGGACTTGATGACCCTTGAGCTCTTTTCCAACCTTCATGATTCTATGATTAACATTGTGCTACAAGTTTCAGAGAAACTCTGTGGACTGAAGAACCAACATTTTGCACAACCCTCACTGTACAAAATGAAATGATGTCATCACAGCGATGACTCCAATATCCCAAGAACTACTACAGTGCCTGCTCCTACCTGGAAGGAGATGAGTCCTTCCCACTGGTGCTCTTGTGTGGCTGTGCTGTACATCCACTTCACCACCGAGTCTTTAATGAAGACGGATATAGCCCGGAGGATGAAAGAGGTGAAGAGGTTCAGGTGAATATAATTCCTCGTGCAATGCAGATGTCTGTAAAAAGGAAGAACCAGTTATGACCCACTACCTATGTAAAAGCTGCAACATCCCAGAGAGGACGGAGGGAGGGAACAACGAGCCCTCTTGGAAATCAGGAGGTACCAGAGGACATCCCATAACTTCAGAATGGCTGGAAGGATTTCAGACAGTCTTTGGAAAGAAACCACCATCAAGGAGAAGACATTCAAAACTTCAGCCTCAAGGGTGAATGTTTGGGGGAAGGAAGATCAGTGCATAAGGAAAAAATATTTTGAAAGTTTAAGAAGTGTAAAAATGATGTCATTTTCAGAAGACATGGCTGAAAGGCCTAAAAAGAGTCAAGTTTCACATAATGCTGAATGTAATCTCTTTGAATTGACCCCAACATCACTTGGCAAGGCAGAGGAACTGGGGTGCAGTGCAGCTCCTGGCTGTGCTCAAACCCACAATGAAAAAACATCCACCTGTAAATCACCACTTTGACAACAAGAGGAAAAAAAAAAAATCTGTATTCAATTGTAAATGCCTTCTGCAGCACTAAAAGGAACAGAATTTTCACCTCTGCATTCATAATTGAAAATAAACAACAACAAAAAAATCCTCTTGAATGTCATCAGCCACCTGTGAAGACAATAAAATTGCTACTTGTCAAAAAGAGAACGTTAAGCGATAGCAAAGGAAACTGCAGCCATGGAAATGGCATCCAGCTGCAGAGTGCTGCCAATGTTCATCCACAAACATTTTATTTCCAGCACTGCGAGGGTACATCCTTTGCTTCAAGGGAAGTTACGCTGGGTATGATTCTTTTTTGATGCTAAAAGATGCAGGTAACATATGATAAACAGCAATTGTTCCAGCAAGAGTTTCAGTGAACTTATGCTTTAAATGTCTCCTTTTACCACTCTATAAATTTGGGTAGAAAAACAGACTTAGTCTGAAAGTCATTGGTTTTGCACTGAAGATGAACTTTTTTCATAGGTCAAATAGAGCTCTTTGCATCACTTATTTAAAATCTTACCTATAATTAATATTTCTTTTCCTTTAACTCAAAATTCATTTGTCGCTGCCCTTCGGAACTGCTACACATTTAAATCTGATTGAAAAAATTATGTAGATTAGCCCATTGAAGAAAAGAGGTTGCAAGTAGTTATGGAGCATTTCTGCTACAGGCAACGCAAGTTATTCGAATTGTTTCAGTCATGAAGTTATGGGCTTAACTCAGCCTCCACCACTGAGATCACAGACTCTTCCTCCATTTCCTTCAGAGGATGCAAAATTGGACACTAGAGATATATGGCTTCCTCTGTTGTATCATTATTAAAAACAAATATAAAGGTTATTCTATATTCTAAGAACTGAAAAAGGGCCTCCCTATTACAAAAATGGAGAACAAGAGCATTTTGGTGCCGTTGGATTGAATTTTGATGCCCACTAGCTGTGCACAAGGTTCCAGCCAGAATCCAGACACTGCACTCCACATAGGGGTACGTCTCCTGGGTTTCATGAGCTCCAGGGTCCAAGTTGTCTCCAGACAGACGATTTAGACAGGAAAGCACAAAATGATTTGATGGCATAGTCTCAACAAGGCTCTCAGCCCCTTTAACCTCTCAGAAATCTCTTCTTCAAAATGAGGAACACACACTCGTGTACATTTCTCCACACTCTGCTTCACAGTTAAAGGAAAAAAAATGCTAAAGCATCTCTCCACAAGAGTCAGAGCATCCCAATTCCCTCTCTCCTACCAGTACATCTTTCCTTCCTTCCAAAAGGAGATGGTTGTGCTCGCTGACATTTCCATTTGAGCTGTTAAGATGACTCAAAAAGTGCCATTGGAACAAGGAGAAAGCGCTTATCCTGGGAGACATTTGGAGACTTCAAGACCATCTGGTGTTTTGTCAGATGAGTCCCAAAGTTGTTAGAGGTACAGCACACACAAATCATCATTAACACGAGGCATTCACAAAGGGCGAGCACATCTCTGCATTTCTGGGAGTCATTTTACATCTGCTTTGGAGTTTGCTAGCCTGTGCTTCCCCACAGGAGGAGGGAGGGATAATACGATGCTACAAGGTGCGGTACAACACTAGAAGACTTGTGTAATTTTAGTTTTGGAAATTAGAAGGCATGACTGGTCTTTTTAAATATGTGAGAAGTGTAAACACTTCGGAAGAAGGAAAGGAGAGGGACTGCCTTGCTAACAGAGAGCTGGCACCAGAACAAATGGTCATTAACTGGCAACGAGAATCCTTTAGCCAGGGAAGAATGTTTCTTAAGGATCAGAGCACTGAAAGTGTAGGATTTCATGGCAGGGGGACTTCCTTCCCCCAACAGAGCAGGATCACATCTTTGCCTTCTCTAAATATCAGTCTCCTCTGCTCAGCATCCCCAAACAGCAGGAAAGTCTGGCTGGAATCAAGATACCTCTTGCATTTCCAGAGAGGGGGGGGAAAAAAAAAAGAAAAGAAAAAAGAAGCGATATCTCTGTTGGAGTCCAAAGTTGTTTGTTGGTTTTTCTTCTCTTTTTAACCAAACCTACACAGTGTAGCAGCAGCATGTGCAACCAATAGTCTCTTAGTTTTGATGCACTCCATACAATTGGTTGGTGTATGAACACAGAATGCTACTCTGACCAGGTGACAGCAACTTATTTCACAGAAACGTCTCAAGTTTCAAAAGTAGTTTCTCTTCCATAGCGCAAAATAAATAAGTGTTACTGAAAGTTCTCCAAAAAGAGAAATTGTCCAAAAAATCCACTTTTGCATTGAAATAAACCTGGCATGTGGGGGCTGGGAAACAGGTCAGACTGAGCTTTATGCTCAGTGTAATTCCAAGCAAGGGAAGATGGAAACTTCTGTCCTAAATGTCCTCTTGCATCCCAGACTAGTGCCCCATCTGCAAGGCGACAACGTGAGGGAATGCTGGAATCTCTCTCTTCTTCCATCTCTCCCAGTGGAAATTTCATTGGAATTAAAAAAAAAATAATAATCACAGTAAAATATTTCAACTGATAAAAAGCATCTGCAAAAATTTAGGAATTTTACTTGCATTTTGAGAATAAATGATTGTAGGAAGGAACACAGAAGTGACAGTAGATAGAGAAATAATGAGGTGATGGAAGAAAGGAAAAAAAACCAAATATTTTGTCAAAGTTTTATCATATAGAAAAACATAACATCTTTTCTCCACTCTTCAGAGCCTTGCCAATTACCTGAATCCAAGAAGAATGGCAGTTGCTATTACAAGGGCAGAGAAGGAAAGAGCATATCCAATGGTGTATATGATGGACAAATTCAGGAGCTGTTCTTCTGGTGCATCCTGAGAGCATAAAAAGGGAGAAAATAATAATAATAATATAT
>NW_010132699.1:0-5684 GCF_000699245.1 Pterocles gutturalis
CCATGATCTTCCCAGGCACGGAGGTGAAGAAACTAGTGTAAGTGAAGCTTGGCTTGCTTTTCACTAAGTAGGTTACCTTTCACAATTTTTCTATCAAGCATCACATTTGGGGTCTTTCTCAGTAAATGACTTTTATTTTCATAACTTAAGCTTACCAGCCAGGAGCCTCTTGTCATAAGGCTCATGAGTGCCGGAGATCTGCTTACTGCTACAGCTGACAGCGCTGTCAAGCCAATGCTTCCCGCAAAGTACATGTAGGTAGAATGAATTCTGTCTTTCACGTACTGTGGCCAAATACTGAAAAATAAGCAGTTACACATAGCCATGTGGTTACCAGTATCAGAATGAAGACTAAAAAACTGACAGTCAAGCTGTTAAATATATTCATAGCTATAGATATAAGGGAGGCTTCATAATAATGGTGTGGTCTAGAAACTTCTGCCATGAGTTTTCTTGCTACTCTAATGTAATGTAACGTAACTCTCTGGAAACACTATAAATCACAAATAATGCTAATTATAGTTCAATTTTAAGTAAGAAGAATAATGAATGCTTTTTAACTATGGAAAAACAGAGAATGGGGTATATATAAAAAAACAGATTTAAGGAAAAATGTATACAGAATGTGTACGGGGCACTAAGTAGCCTGCTGAGCAGCTCCCAAATTGCTGAGTCACAGTGCACATGATTATCTTACATCACAAGACACAAACGTCATTTCGAGAGCTCTAACAACAGCAATGGACCTAGGCACGAATGAGAGTGTTCACAGTGTGATTTAGTCACACCATGGACAGGAAGCTTTCCACCCAAATGTAAACATAGTGCGTGCACTCTCCCATTTTACTCTTTTGACCCATTACTTCAAGGTTCATGGAGAAAAAAAGCTGTATCAATGAAAAGCTTCTCATAGATACAACTACAAGCACTCAATATGATGCGGATGGTCACTTCCAAACATAAAGTAAAGCAAAACGTCTCCAGCACTCTCTTCTCCCAAGCCCATGCTTATCACTAACCACCTTTTAAGTCTAAGCAACTATACAGTTTTGCCATCAGTCAGGTTTTTGTTGGCCAAAATGCAATACACCAAAGTTTTAAGCAAAATGTCCATGAGAGTAGGGCTTATGGCAAGATAAGTAGTGTGTTCAGAGACACTGTTTCCAACATGCTGTATTAAAATTTAATGAACAGTTTCACAAGATCACCAGACAAAGCAGTCCAACAACGTGTTTTACAAAACACCACTCTTCATAAATTATCTGTAGCACATCTCATAAGACATTTATATATTCTTCACAAAAAAAATTTGAAATTTAGCAAAACAAAGGAACTAACTTAAGTCAAAATCCATTTAAGCTTGGGTAATTTAAATTTTGCTTTCAGTTACATGCTTTAAAATCCCACAGAGACAGAGACAAGGGCTTTCTCTTCAGAGCTTAAAAAAATGTAAGCTAAGTGTACACTGCATGATACCAGCTAAAGAAGAGATGGATATAAAGAGGAGGAAGATCCACTGAACGTACTCTTCACTTAAAACAACAAGCCATCTTACTTACACAGCTCTTTCAATAGCTCCAATCTCACTGGACATGCCCATTCCATAGTAACAGAGGGCCCCCAAGCCAACAGCAGCCCCTCCAGCAACAATAAATTTCCCTAGGCGATCAGCTGTATAAAGAAAAAAAAAAATCCACACTCTCATGAATGCTTTTTCTTGGATAGTTAATAACATCCTCACATGAGTTTTGTTGTATCTGCAATAGCTGATTCATGTTAGTCTTCTTTCTTAAAGCTTCACTTAACTTCAAGTCACTGCATGGCCTGTTCTCAATGAGCTACATGTGAAAAACTGTAGATTCAGAGTACTGCAAAAATCAATAATAAAATATTGTTATAACTGAAGACCTGCTAAGATCAAATACCCTCAGTTGTATAACTCTAAGACTACGCTTTTTCCTAACGCATTATAGCCAAGACATTATCTAGCCAATCTACATACGTTCCATTTGTGAATTCAATGCTATTATAGGATATTTACAAGTCTGTTCTGCTCAACACTACTATCAAAAAACCACTTTGTAATCCACTGAAATTATGATCCACACTAGATGTACTA
This sequence comes from Pterocles gutturalis, assembly GCF_000699245.1. Classification (NCBI taxonomy): domain Eukaryota; kingdom Metazoa; phylum Chordata; class Aves; order Pterocliformes; family Pteroclidae; genus Pterocles; species Pterocles gutturalis. The sequence goes on from NW_010132699.1 coordinate 2,120, forward strand.
GCAAGCATAGCAGGCCGATGCCTTACATAACTGTAGTACCAGAAACTTTTTTTTTTTGCAAATTGTACACGCCATAGAAAAATCCTTCCTTTAAACAGTATACAAAGTAGATGCAACAAAGCAATTGTTAGCGCATTTTTAAACATCTGCAACCAAGTATCCACCAAGAAGCAACTATTTCTTATTTAATAGTTCTCAAGAGCAGCTTAGAGACAACAAGAATTTTCTCTATATTGTGACATACTTGCGTCTTTAAACTCTACAAGGTTAAGACAAGCAGATAAACTGTCTCCAGTTGTCTTAGGGAAATCACTAAGCAAGCTTACACATGAAACAATATTCTCAGCCTCTTTAATGGCGTGAAGGAAACTGACTTCTTTAAGGAAGTTTTAAGTTAAGCTTCAAAGACTCTCAGTATTTAAAGCAGAGCTACTCTACCTTTAAGTGCTGTTTCTGCAGATGGCTCAAATGCAGCTTCTTTAATTTCCTGGCCAATTTTTCCACGCCTTACACCGGTTCTTACTCTTGTGGCATAGCACTGTTAGATTCAGAAATAGCATAAAAAAGATACAATTAAATAAAATATAAGACGTTGCTTATCTATTTATTTGCTACACTTAAAATTGCTACACAGTGTCTTATTTATCTATGCTTTCCTCCCAAAAACATGAAGCAACTGTGTTCAAGGAAAACTGAGTGTTAGAGCCTAGGAAGCTTTGGGAATAACATTTACACATTCTAGAAGCACAGAACCAATGCAGTGAACTTCCGAAGCTGAAGTTTTCAGCTTGTATTTCTTTTGCTCTAGTCTCACTGTACTAAAAAGGCCATAAGGCTTTTTTTAATGTAAAAACATACTCTTATTTTTTTTATTTTGTTAAAAAAAATAAATTATTTTGATATGTAAAAACTTTCTCTCTGTAAAACACTTTTAACCTAAAAAAAATATTATTGCACAATACTTAGACTTTACAGACTCTAAATTTGGAAAAGCAGCATGGATTCTTTACTTTCAACTCCAGCCTTGATTTAGAGACAAAACCTTGAATTAAGGCCTATAAACTTAAGACTTTTAAGGCTTACAATCTCCAGATAAATAGGGCATGCTGTTCAAAGTCTTAGTAAACTGCAAAAGCAACACAGAATAAACTTGAATCTAAGTTCAGACACAATTTTTGAAGTTTCCTTACCCTTTTTTCCTGGAATTTCTAAAATGTTATACAGGCACCTAAGCAACCCAGGGCTCACTCAAACCTGTGAGCTTGTTTTAGCACTAAAACCTGAAATCTGCAAGTATTGTTATCATAAATAAAATGAAATTCAGGAAGTTAACCGTAGCACTTCAGTTTTGTTGTGCCCAACACAGTAATCAAGTAGCACTCACCACAGAAACAAAACCACCACAAAAAAAACCCCAAGCCAAGAAAACACACACAAAAAGCCCCAACACACCTACAAACCTAGGATGCTTAGAACAGTGTTCTATACTTAAGAGGAAAACACAAAGGAGGTGAAGAATTTGCCACTGGCACTTTCACCAAGGTAATGACAAAAAAGCAATGCCTCCTAACAGTTGTGAATTACCTGGGCAGAAAGCAAAAATGAAAGATCGTCTCTCAATGAAAAATAAACAGGCAGTGTCTCAGGATAATGACAGTTAAGTTTTTAATTTAAAATTGCTTGTTAGACCCATAATAGTACTGCCATAGTTCAGAAATTTCTCTAACCTGGGCTACAGCTCTAAACACATATTGGGACTACAGTCTTTGAAAAGTTTTTACTTTAATAAGTTTCCCCTCAGAAATAGGGAGCTAGGAGAAAGTCAGGCAAGAATTTCTGTTCCTCCAACCTTACATAGTAATGCTTGTCCATCACTATGTCCTTTAAGTTCACTTTTTCAGTAATTTCAATGGGGAAATAGTAATTGAAACAGAAGATGTTATTTCGATTGCTCTTAAAACCCCTCTTTTTTGATTGAGTAACACTCTTCAGTAAATTAGAGCAGGTACCTCAGACAAGCACAAGGCTTGTGACCATTCAAAACAGGTAGGCCAGGCAAAACGATGCTTTTGGAAAAACATTTCAGTAGTCAGAACCATTAGAAAGAGAATTACCTTACCTGGTTAGGTTGCCACAGCTTGTATGCCTTTATATTGGAGTTCCTCAAAGCTGGGGAAGCCTGAGTAATGGTGGGACGGACAGTCTGGCATGATAACGCCCTCAGGCATACCAGCCTTGCAGCCAGCATGGTTGCTTACAGAGTTTAATACACTGTGTTCCTGCAAGTGCACAAGAAAATATACTTTAGTATTGTGTTACGTGGTTTTCAGACAACAAGGTTCACTTACTACTTATTCTCAACCACACTATAGCCTGTAACAGAAATAGTATTATCACTAGAGTACTACAGTAAGAGCTAGAACCTTCTTAAATATGCAGTTTATCTATGTTTGTCTCCCATTTCCAGCAGAGACTTATCCCTCACAACTTACTGAAAACAGGAGGATGTACCACTCTTCATATGTGTGAAGATCCTTTAGGTACTTATGTTTGAGTTACTTTGGCAACTAACTTTCATTTTGAGACATAACACTGCATGAGTGTTCTGCCCTCTAAACAGATGTTCAAAGAGATACTCCAAAGAGTATGAAGTTACATGAACTTCAGCTAGGTATAAACCCAAATGAGTAAACAGCATAACATACGTGCTGGAAAAAGTTTTAGAGAGGTTTTAAGCTGTCCTTTGAAGAATTAATTAGCTTTACGGACACAGCATTCAGTCAAGGTCACAGCCCAGAACACAAGTTCAGGTCATCTTGTGCAATTTTGGCCAGAAAATGATGCCACTCACAGGTAAATTGACAGCAAAAACAGACATCAGCCTGTGTATGCTATAGGTCATATTAAAGCTGCTAGTTTACTTCCATGAATAGTGCAGACGCTACACATAAAAAACCCCCAAGTCCTCGTAGTTACACATACTTTAATTATGCCTGTATACCACCTCAGATATCCCAAGACACCCAACTGATAATACACTTTTTCAAACAACTGCTCATAGCTCACGTTTATAATATAATAATTTAAGAACACTCTAAATAAAGGTATTTTATTTAGTGAAATGAGTACCCACAGCATTGGACAGCTATCACTAACCACAAAGAAGTAAAAGTGAGAAAAATCTTGCTGCTAAGAAAAGCCTCTTTACTTTGAAGCTCAATTATGAAATCCCGCTTTTACAAGAAGCAGCACTTTCAGAGAGACAGCCTGCTTCTACCACTAAACCCCACTCTTCCACTGGGATGATACAGTTTGCAGCAACTTACAGTGGCAACTCTGTGATTTTGATTTTTATTTTTTTGAAAACTGGTATTTGAAGCAAGACCAGTTCGAGCATTAGATCAAGAACAACGACTGTAGTGTTGAAAAAGAAAACAAAACACCATCAATATTCCAGCATATGAACTGGCAAATACAAGGAAACACCGCGAGGTCACTGCTGCACGCAAGCATGAGGAAACCCATCCCAGTCCAAGCCAGGGCGGCGAGAAGCACCCACAGGGGT
>NW_010132700.1:0-40236 GCF_000699245.1 Pterocles gutturalis
ACATTCTGTGATTCTGTGATATATATATATCACAGGTGGGCTGTACATCTCAACAAAGAAGGTCTGCTCTTACTGATACAGTCATGTCAGTACATGTACTTGACTTAAGCCATACTGGCAAGCAAGACACAAATTGTGCTGCTGCGTACACACTGATGTTGCCTTTTTTCATGCACAGCCTACCAACATCTAAACGAGTGTCTCCCCTTGTTTGTATTGCAGCAATTGCGTCCACCGTGAAAACCCCAGAAATCTACGGGAGATGCCATCTGTCCCTTCAGGGGTTTGGGAAGAAGACAAGAAAAACACTGGAAATGGGCAGAGCCACACTGTGTCCCAGTTGCAGGGTGATTGTGCTTATCCAGACTCTCCAATGTGCTCCTCTTTGGCATAGCACAGAACTCACCCTGAAGGCTTGAGATCAGGAGAGGCAGATGGGAAACTCAAGTGAAGACACAGCCTCACTAACATCATTTCAGAGACTTCAGAAATGGAGATTTTCGATCTCAGCCAACATCACTCCTACAATTTAAGATCTTTGCAGTGCCAGATCTATGATGGTGGATCTCTATGCCTGATCTCCTCTGTGAGGAGCAATTGAGCAGATGATTTCCTAGAAGTTACTCTTTCCTACATAAATTATTCTGTGAATCCATCTTTCATTCTAAAATACAGAAATCCAGTGAGGAATTGAGCTTGTTTTGGACTGGGCTTTTTCTTTTTTTTTTTTTTCCTTTCTGGTATGATACAACTTCTATGGTTGATATTTTTAGCATGGAACAGGCTGTAGATGTGCTTCAGATAGGAAAAAGTATCTTCCAAGGAGATGTCTCTAGTTGGTTGAGATGGAAAGCAAGGACAACCTTGTTCATAGAGGGGAAAAAAATGCATTAATTTTTGGCAGCATTTCAGACAGTGTTTTTTATCTAGTTAGGTTTTTTGCTCTTCTGTGAAGTTCACTCAGTTTTGTCTCCATTACGAAGCAGGCATGCTTACTGAAATCTGCCAATTTAGTCCAGCCTATATTTAAACCCAGGAAGTTTTATTTTACTTTGTCTTTAATAATATCTTTTGCAAGTGATAAGAACCCTCTTGGTTCCATACTACCACAAATCTTTCATTTGTGGTAGCTAATGAAAGTTTAAAACCTATTAGATTACAGAAAGCGGGGGTAAAAGTAGCTCTAAATATGGTCCTACCTCCTCACTGGCAAGTTAATGACAGTATTACCAGTGACCTCCCAAAACCTTCTACCCCCAAATTCCCTCTTAAAAGTTATGTGCTGCAGACCTCATTATAAATGTGAATAGTGGTATATCTTCCTACCAGCCCAAGTATACTATATGGAGGGGTCACTATTGTAAACTAATTTTTCTGCATAGCATCAGTAAAGTCTCAAAATAGTCTTTAAGTGAGACTTAACCCGTGCATAAAATCTTGCTGACACTTTAATAGAGCCTGAGGGGCTCCATTTTGACAAACTCTCAGTTGCAAAGGGTAATAGGAGACTGTTAAAACTCAGGTAAAGCTAAAGCATGTATGCTAAAAACATATGTGAATAAGAACAGAGCCAGAGCAAAACACAGAAAAGGAAGGTCAGTAACACTGTTAACCTTGGTATATAGACATTCCTGAAGCACAGCACCAGATGAATGCAGCCTTAGCACCATGCATGAAACTGGCTCAAGTTAACTTGGGTGCCTTTGGATGCACAGGAACACTTACCACACAAACTGGACCAACCAGCTCCCAAGGAATTGAGAGCTGACCCCATTCAAAGGCAGTTACCTACCAGCTAGTTTATCTCGGAAATGTTCCTTCTCCACATACACAAATTTGTTTTCTTAGGTTCCCAGATTTGGGAGAAAGTCCAAGTCCCAAACCTGGAAGCAAATACATTCATCCCACCACCAGCTATGCAAAATTTAATGTCCTTGGTACCTGTGTCAGAAAGGGTTTCACAGAGATGGAAAAGGAAGAATCGCAGCTTCAGAGCAAGACAAGCAATTCTTTACTTACAACCACTGTCTCATAGCCTTTAAAAAAGGGTTTCCTAAATTTGTTTCAAGCAGGTGTCACCACAAAGGCAAACACATCAAGGAGAAGACATTTCATTCTTGGAGTGTCTCTTTGAGATAGCATCCCCTGCAATGCAGTGTGCAAATCCTGCGGTTAAATCTCAGTTAGATAGTTTGGATCAGTCATTTAAAACAGTGTTTCTTTTTATCATAGTCTTCATGTAAATCAACACTTGATAACTAAGATTTCTGGCCATACAACTCTAAAGGAAGCCCCACTTCTCGCTTTATATTTCAAGGCTATGTTTTGAGATGCATGTGGCTCCCACAGAAAACATATCAAGAAGATACTAAGAGCTTGCTGTATTCTACGTAGGGTGGTCCCATAAATAACACACCAGTTTAAAATCATGCCAACAAAACATCATAGAAGTACTGTCCAGCTTCTCCTATGTTTAAAGGGGAGCAGGCATATTTATAAAGTTTCATTCTCAGAGTATGTAGCTTCATCAAAAACACAAAAAGAAAAAAGAACAAAGCAATTCTTACAGCAACTTACAGTAGATACTTTCAAAAAGACATTTTTATGGCTTTGGGTCTTGCTTTTGCACAGGTATAGGACCAGCTCAGAAAAACTAACATGCTGGAATTCAGATTCAGATGGAAGGCAGACTTGTCTAGCTCCATAATCTTTCATACAGGTATGGAATGGCTTGGGACTCTTCTCACTGTTTCAAGGCAAAGACAGGTGAAAAGGAGAATAGAAGATAGTGTGATAAGTGTACATAAATTTTAAAAGGTGTTTTCAGGGGAAGGGTGTGAGTTTGAGGAAATACATGTCTGTGTATGCATGCAATTCTTGCTTATCTTGTTCATGTGAGTTTTTCTCTTGACTGAGGTGTATGAATTACCATAGAAAAGTAAAAGTAGAAGTGCTCTCAAGAGGACATCTGTTCCACATCACTGACAGATGTCTGTCTGACCCATTTTTGGGATTTGAAACAAGGATTCCAGAATATCCTTAGAAACCCTGTTCGAGTGCTGTACCATCCCCATAGCCAGAGCATCCAACGCAATTATATCAGATCTGAGTAGTTTTTGCTCAGCTTACTTCATCCATTTCTTTTTACACCATTTTTAGACCGGGAGAGCAGGTGAGCGTCCTTTTCTTTACAACATTTTACATAACAGTTTTGCATACTTTGTGTGTTATGCCTCTTTCCTTTCCTAGAAAAAAGAACTCAGTTAATTCAGCCTTTCCTCATAAAAGATGTTTTCTAAGATCTGTTCTGTCCCCTTTCAAAAGGAGAATGATTTCCAAATTGTCTGTACTTTAAAATGTGCCATCATCATTGGACACAGACATAGTAATCCCAGGTCAGGCTTCACTACCCAGGGTAGAACTAAATAGTTACTTCCCAGTTATTCACAATATTACTCTTAATTCATACCATCATGAAATTTAGTCTTCACACATCTTCACATTTCTGGATTTCATTTTATTTTTCCTCTGTGCTAAACCTCCTTTCTGAAAACTGCTCACAACCTAGCTGTTTCCCATTTAATATTTGTGCATTTGATTTTTTCCTTCCTCAAAAGTAATACTTCGTGCTTGTCTTTATTGAATTTCATCCTATTGATTTCAACCCTTTCTTCAATTTATCAGACTCATTTTCTATTCAAAATCTGTTCTCTAGAGTGTTCACAGCCCCTCCTAGTCCACTATCATATACAATTTTTAAAAATTTTCTGCATATTCCACAACAAAGCTGAAAATATTTAATAATACCAGACCAAAGACACCTCTGTGATATCTTATTTGATATGTTTTCCCAGTTTGACAAGAAATCATTGATAACTGTGTTACTGATAAGCCAAATTTTTCAAACAGTTTCACACCCATTACATAATAACTTCATTGAAACCATATTTCTCTGGTTTACTTATGAAAATGTCATGTGGATGTGTGTCAAAAAGTCTTGCTAAAGTCAAGATCTATCACATCTGCTTCTTCCCCCTTATCGACTGGGCCAGTTACCCTGTCAAAGAAGGAAATGAGATTGCTTTGATGTGATTTGTTCTTGACAAACACATGCTGGCTGTTTCTTATCACTTTATTTTCCTCTAGGTGTTTACAAATTGATTGTTCAATAATTTTCACCTGCATTTTTTTCAGTATCAAAGTCAAGCTATTGGCCTATAATTCCCTGGGTCTTCCTATTTCCCCTTTTAAAAGGCAGGTACTGTGTTTGCCTTTCTCCCCCATCCTCTGGGACCTCACCCATCTTCCATGAGCTCTTGGAGATAATTGCTAATAGTGCAGAGATCACTTCAGCTAGTTCCTGATGTACTCCAGGGTGAATTTCATCAGGCCTTGCTGACTTGAATATGTCTAACTTATCTGAATATTCTTTAACCTGTGCACCTTTCCCTGTAAATTAAACAACTTGCTGCCCAGCGTGTGTTGTACAGTTTTAACGCTCAAAAGCAATATTCCTAATATCGTTGCTTTAACTTATTTTGACTGGTAAAGCAGTTATTCCTCACTCCACAATGTCAGTAAGGAAGAGTGGCTATACCTGCTAAATGGCTTATGCTCAGGAGGAAAGACATCCCTAAACCCAAACATACGCTGTTTCAAAAAGTGCCTGCTATTCTGCCTCTGGAGACTAAGCATTCTGTAGACAGTGGCCTGCACAAAGCCCAGTGAGACTTCACCACCCTCTCATGCACCCAAAGCCTGCTTTAGGGCAGGTCCAGAGCACATCTTATGGCAGAAGCTCAGAACTCCAGCAGGTGCTTTTTACTCCATCTGAGTGAAATCCAGATGTCAGCCATTTCTCCACCTATTTTTCCCAATGCTGGAAGTGTTTCCAAAGCATGCTACCCACTTGTACAATCAAGCTTCATATAAAATGCAGCAAGGCCATCCAGTAGGAGATAAAACAAAAATATGTTGATCTAGAATTATACTTACTTGGCTATACTGGTTCTCTTCATCAAATACGGTTTCTTCGAGCTAGGTGTACCTACAGAATGACCCTTAGCTTTTGTCCTTCTGTTTTACCAGCTCTGTTACTGCTTATAAAGCAGTCCTTACCTCTGTCTCTCAAATGCACACTTGACATACTTGCTATACTTGCAATTAGGGCAGGAGAAGCCCTTCTCATTTTCAGGAGAAGTCTTTTCTATGTAGGTATTTCTCAGTGGGGACCTAAAAGAAAAAATATTGATTTTTTTTCTCTTTTTTTTTTTCCCCCTAAGTGACTTGTTCTTTTTTATTATGTTATCCTGGTGGTTTTAATTTCTTACTGCCTACTTTGATCTAGCAACCTAAAGACAGCCAAAGATAACGTTCTAACCCCAAGGCCTTGAAACAAAGGATATGCCTTCTTCTCTCTGTCCCTCAGAAACAGAAGTAAAATGGCTTAGTTGAAAGAAATCCACAGCAAGGAGGGTGTGAAGAAACATTTCCATTTCCTTACCTTTAGATTAACACAAAGGATGCACCTTGGACACTGGAATGGCCTTTCTCACAGGTGGGAATCCATCTTTCATACTGTCTGTAGGCTACGGAACTATCCCGACTCCAATCCCACAATGAGCTTCGTGGCAGTCAATGCTGTGTGTGCTGGGGGAGCCTCAGGGAAGCAGACAGTAAGCCATATGAACACAAGACCACTACAGGGATGCCAGCTGGAGGCAGCAAATGAAGGAACTTTGGGTAACCACATTTCACAAGCATGCAAGTGTATCATCTGTAACTCAGGTGGGGATCCCTTGAAAAACACAATTCTCCCACTTCTTTTATCCTCAAGGAAAGCATTACTAAGTTAAAGGGTTCTGACTGAAAGTAGTACAAGACATTTTCTTTCAAGAAAGAAATAAGAGGGGAAAAAGTTGCAGAGATAACCAGTGGTGCCAGCCGTAAGCTCTGTCTGTACTTCAGTAAGTAATCACAAGAGGGTCAGACTGGACCTCAGGCAGTCTCCAGTCCACTCCATACAAAGCAAGGGCTAGCAAGTGCAGGCTCAGATCCAGGATGGAGATCCCATGGTTTTTCTGGGCACCCTGTTCCTGGGTCAAGCCACAATCCCGGGGACTAAATGTGCCCTCTTTGTCTCAATGCACCATCCCTTTTTGCAAGCTGTGTCCCTGTGCCCTGTCAGTGTGCACCTCCTAGGAGAGCCTGACTGCCAGTCCTTTTTACCCACACAGCTTTCTCTGCATCCAGCATGGCCCAGTGCATGGGTCTGTCCCACCCATAGCACAAGGTTTTGTATTTGCATTTGCCTTTGCTGAGCTCTGTGAGGTTCCCATCAGCCCATTTCTTCAGCTATCAATTACTACTTCTGCATCAGGATCAGCCAGCAATGATCTCGCAGAGAAACAGAAGACGAGAGACCTAAGGCCAATATCCCATAAAAAGAGAAGGCAGAAAATAGACAGGATAATAGGGTAAATACCCATGGATGATACAGAGACTCATCAAGAGCTAGTACCGAGTGCAGTGACATGAAACTGCCAGAACTTCAGTCTTGCCAGTCCCTGACCTGATACAACCAGAGCCACTGACAGTAGCAAGAGCTTTTACAAAGAATCTTGGCAGGGAGAAAACAACTTTAATGGTGTTTAACTCTTCTTTCATTTCCACAATGATCCATCCAGTCTAGAACTGACTTTTATAAATAAGAAAGCCTAGAGGAGAGCTCTCTAAGAGGTAATGGGGCTCTAGAGAAAGGTTTCATTTTTCCTAGCTGTAAGACACTTCTATTCCAGAAAAGAATAAACCCAGAAGATGTTAATTGCAGACAAATATCACAGACATAAACCAACAGTAAGATCCAAGAACACTTTTTTATGAAGGAAAATGGGATGGACAAGAGCAGATAAGAACAGTCATATCTGGACCCATATTTAAAGTTCCTTTCCATTTATGAGGAGTGAGGCTTGGAGGCTGAGCTGCAGTTCAGGCCAAGTACAGTTCCAGCAGGACTGAGAATGGGGGGAAATAAAGAAATTATGTTCAACTTCAGCACAGTTGTGGTGGGTTAACCTTGGCTAGATGCCAGGTGCCCACCAGGCCCCTCTATCACTCCCCCCTTTAGCAAAATAAAGGGGGAGAATAAGATGAAAAACTCGTGGGTCAAGATAAAAGCAGTTTAATTAAAGCAAAGGCCAAGGCCATGCACAGAAGCAAAAGGTAAACAAAGATGCTATTCTCTACTTCCCCTCAGTAAGTGATGTCCAGCCACTCCCCAGGAAAGCAGAGCTTCAGTATGTGCAGCAGCTGCTCCTAGAGACAAACACAGTAACAAATGTTCCCTCCTCCTCCCTGCCCTGGGCTGTTATGGCTGAGCTGAGGTCACATGGTATGGAACAGCCAATCCGGGTTGGCTCCGCCCCCTCCCAGGATGTGTTATAAACACCCTGCTGGCTGCCAGGGAAGCACTCAGTGCTGGGAGGGCTGCTGGGGGGATATAAACCAATAATACAGCAGATTAGTGATAAATCTAATGATTCATGCTCTCTAGAAGCAGACAGATCAAGCTTGTTGCAACACACAAAACAGCACAAATCAACAAAAATATGTTCACCATAAAGCCAGGCAAACTGTTTTCTAGCATTAGTTGCAAAAGGAGGCTTCTATTAATGCCTCTGAAATAAAAGCACAAGCAATTCACAGCCCTTAAAATCATTCTACCTGCTTTCTGTGACCAGAGCAGGCTCAACATTTTCTGAAAGAATGGGACTGAAGGTCATAACAAGATACCTCTGGCCTTTATTTACAAGCACCTGTATCTCACCTTCTTCTCTGTAACTCCTAATGCACCCTGCAAGGATAGAGATCACAGAAAACCTAAAAACACGTGTAAGCAGCAGGTGTGCCCCATGGTATTGGCAGAGCCGGCTCCACCACCATCAGTGTGTTGCCAAGTTTTGATTTGCTTCCAGAGGTGAAATCACACTTTCATTGCCTTGATCAAAAACTACCAAAAAATGGTCGTCTCCAGTACCTGCTGATCAACACCTCTTCTTCAGCAATGTAGAATAAGGTGGCAGAGAAAAGGAAATGTTGGTCTCATGCATATTATCCCTAGGCACACTTTAAAACCAAATTCCCCTTTTACAAGTTAGGCTGTTGTTTTCCTGTTACAGTAGCATTCTCTCCAAAAAGGTGCCTCCAAAAGGTGTGTTGAATATGCAGCCGCACACCGGAGATGTGAAGGGCTCTCTTCACTGTCTGCAGTGACAAACTTCAAATGAGATGTGATAGCCAGGGGCTCATTTCTTAGTATGTTGAACATACTGAGTATGTTAACATATATATCAACACATCTTGGTGTGTTCCTTCAGTTTCCCTGTCAGGCTGAAAGCCAAGAGAGATCTTATGAGATCACATGTCCTTAGCACTCTGTAAGAAGACCCTTCTCTTTAACCTGGCCTGGGGTGAGACCCCAGGTCTTCCCCCTACTTATGCAGGATGCATCTCATCCCCTAATTCACCAGAATTTTGATGGACTTTAATTCAGCTGCTGTGCTGAGACCTCTGAGCTGTCAGATTTTGTTGTTTGCTTAACTTCACTTTGTTCAGGGAGAACAAACAAAACCTAATGAAATTGTTTCTATGTGGATAATTTTCTCCAAGATATATTTCGAGTTATATTTTTCAATGTGTTTCTTAGCCACGGTCTGGAAACCTGCCCATGAACAGGTGAAGGCAGTATGGACCAAAGGGAAGGTCTTGATTGCTCTCCACTTCTGAGGGAATGACTATCTCAGTAAGAGAGAAGTGAAGCTCAAGAATGTGCATTTCATGTAGAAATGTCATATGAGGGACAAAAAAACCCCTTATATGAGGGACAAAAAAACCCCTTGAGTTTATTCCAGAGTCAAATCAAGAAATCTGGCCTGAACAGTTTAGTGGCTGGCTGGAGAACCAAACTCACTCCTCCCTCTGGTTCCTCTGACACAGAGCATGTGTTTCTTTGGTGAGGGGGAATGCAAGCTTGGCAGGCCAGGTGATGACATGACCTTTATCAAAACGAGAATTTAGCAAGAACAGTTGCTTCCTCTTTCATGCAGCAAAGTTGCCCCTTGCCAAGGATGTCAGTCAGATGCTAGGCTTTTCTCCCACTCTTCCTTCATGTTTTTTTAGCTGTCTTCAGACTCATGTCTTTGTTCTTTCAACATAGCAGGTGATCTGTGTTGGGCAGCCAGTAAAATAAATTTATGAACTGTCTGAAAAAGCACACCAGGGCTCAAGCAGACTCTCTGTTTTTTATTTGATTTATTTTCAAGGGTACAGCAATGGTATTGGAGGTAGGTAGTCAGATCCCCAGCTGATGTAAACCAGCACTGCTTTACTGGCTTTAACACAACACGGCTACTTGTGGTCAGGCCCTCACTACTGTAACAGAGCTGCTGGAGAAACATCAGCAGAAGTTGTGACCTACCTATTACTTTGTGCATACTAAATAATAGCTACCTTTTTCCCTCTGGTGAAGTCAGAATAGTGCTGTTTTCCTGAGGTGCCATCATAAAAAAGATGCTGAGGGGACTTCTAATAATGCTGTCTGAACCACGGTGGGACAGGATTCAAAACAAAGGAGAGCTGAAAACACCAAACTATGTCTGCAAAGTGTAAACCTGGACTTGTGCACCCAGCTGTTCTGAGGACGTGCAAAGGGCATGCTGTGTTTGCATATACTTTAAACGTACTGCTGATGTGTAAACACTCCTTTTATGAACTACAGCTAACAAAGGGAAACAAAATTAGAAAACAATTAGAACTTTTTTTAAAGTCTTTTCTTTCCTCTCAGCCTCCATTCTGTTTCTCAGCCAGGTATGCTCAGATGCATAGAGATAGATTTTTATATATATATACATACATACATACATATATATATATGTGCACCCTTGGATCCCATTGCATTTTTCACATGTTCAGCAACAGCAACGCCTGTGTCCACCTCTGACTCCAGCTCAGGTAGTTATATCCCACCTTGCTAATGACCTTCCTGGAGTTTCTCTTGGATGCAGGTTTTCTTTCTTAGCTTTCTGTCCTACACAGTCTCTCTTCCTTTGATGCAAAGGTAGTAGCTACAACATATCATTTGAGCACTGCCAACATAAAGCTCATCTTCTATGTCCTGTGCCTTTTAAACAACTCCCAGTACCATTATACCTTTGTGGGAATTTCTGGGTAAAGTGACTTATTCATAAAGATAGACTTCCAAATTCACATCTGGTTTAAGTGTAAAGTTCTCCAAGTCTCTCCACTTAGCAAAATTAATCCTAGGAGGAAAAGAGGGAAGACTTCTTAAGTGTTTTTTTTATCATGTAAGTAGACAACACCTATTCACCTCAGAACGACACTGTAGAGATGAGATTAGCACCAGAGGATCATCTTCAGACACCATAAAAATGCAGTATATTTTAGCGCAAACTATTGTTTTCTCTTGAAAGCAGTCTCATCTGCTGTTTTCTTCCACTCCTGCTGACTGTCTAGTACAAGTCCATTCTAACCAGGTCTGGTACAAGAGACCCTGTTAAACAGACTTTGCACAACTTGCACTTCAGGGCTGCTAAATAGAGGGGCAAGTGTTTGGCTCCTCATAGTCATTTACATGGCTCTGGGGTTACTGACATGCTAGGTCAGCTTATGACTAGTCAGTCACATTCTCGTTTGTGACTTAAGGCACAGTCTGTATAACCTCCTTTCATGCCGTGCCTTGGAATGATCTCAAGTTTGAATGATTTCACATGACCTTCAGAAGCTAAACCTCCATCTATTTACTTAAATTAACACAGTGCCTGGTAGAAAGCTCTTCTGTGGCAAAGAGAAATATTTCTGGATTCCACCTTGCAAAGCAATGGAAAGAAAGATGATTCTTTTCACCTTTGATTGCTGTCACTAGCTACTGTAATTCACGACCACAGGGTGAAGATAAGTGCAGGCTTGGAGCACAGATTACTGGAGGCTACTCTCTTTCTTGTGCCACGTAGACAGCCAAGCAATATTCACCTTGCAATCTGTGATGTTATTCCACATTACATTTTAGCCACCATTCCTCTTTGATTACTTGGAAGAAAATAAAAAAGCAAGGTTCAAGTGGTGAACGACAAATGACGGATCATCCATCCAAGAGTTCTTTAAAGAAGAATCAGATAAAAAGATGGAAGTGAACTGGATAGTGTTAAGGTCCTCTTTTCTACCCTGTTGTTTGATGTAGGATGGTCACTTCTGGAGGTGACCTGCATATCATATGTAGGCTTTCTGCAACAATAATGCCTTGATGGCTATAAACATTACTCTTGGCTACACTAACAAGAAAGAGTAGAGTGAATTTTGTTCAGAACTCCACATTGTAAGGAAAATTTTGTCAAATACTCTTTTCAAGGATGGGAGAACATAAAAAAAAGAAAAAGCATATTTTTTCCTCCTGTTTTTTTCAGCCACTTCCCAACTGGTAGGCAGACCTCAGTATTTACTGTGTATATGGACAGTTCATCTGGATTAGGAACAAAATGTTCTGTCTTGTGTCACAGTTGATACAACTGATTGTGATTGAGGCATTTTGGAGATTTTGCCCTGCACTTGTTCATTTGCAGCTGGACTCCATCAAAATCTGCGTGAAAATAACCAGTGGTCTGATCTAGTATGGCTACACTATTTCTGCAAGTTTTTGTAAGATATTGGGCCTTGTAGAGTACTGGGATTTTAAAACTCACTCCAAGAACCAGTTCCCTTCCTAAGCACTGAGAACCCACCAAACAAGGATATCTTCTTGAAACAATGACTAGCTTGGTAATGAACTATAATGAATTCAGGCTGAGGAAAGGTAGCATGGACTGTTCCTACGCACAGAGACAATTTGACAGATAATTACTCCTGTGAGTCAGTCATGAAGTAGACCTCGTCTGATAAGAAACAAATTGCCATCATCTCTTTCTGTTGTTGTTGTTCCTTCTTCAGTCTCATGACAGACTGCTGGGGGAGGAGGGCGTGCTCTATGGTCACCATCTGTTTAAGCAAAGAGGTATAGCCTGGCACTTTTAGGTTTACAGGTATTTAAATACCAAAGTTAAATGTTTTTAAATTGAGTTTCTGACCACCCTGAAGTTGTTGGACCTTCTTCAAAGAGGGTCCACAGGAAATGAGTTTGGTCTCACATGCTCCCGGTTCTGTTTCCACAGGGGGACAACCGATGACTTCAAGATGGCGAGGATTCTGATTGAGGCACTGATAGCATTTCTCTGCATTTTTGACATTGATACTGTCGGATTTATTAGTGTCCATAGAGAAAGAGGTGCAATGCATGAGACCTTAAAAGTGTTGGGATTAATATGAACACACACAATCATACTCCCCTCCAGATATAATGGGAAATGTTACCATTCATCTCTCAAACACTGACTTTGTGGTGAACCTGATCAAATTGTCTTTACAGACCACGTAAAGACTCCTGTTGGATTCACTGGGTGTTGGATTCAGACCCATGAGACCCAGGTCAAAAATTTTAAACACCATGCAGAGTTGCTCCTTAGATTGCAATGATTTCATAAACTTTCCTGTTTTCACAGTCAATGCACTGCTCCAAGCAAGAGAGACAGGAATATAACTGGATCATGGCAAGGAGAAAGATTACAACATCCTTCAGTTACTGTTTTAGCCTAACACTTTCGAGTTCTCAGTCACTGGTGTCTCAGTAGGAGGCAAGCACCCGATCGGTGTGGATAAGCATCATGTTAGGAATGCAAAGTATTTAATAAAAGGAAGACTAGCATCTCTGAAGTGCAAAAAGATACTAGCATTTGATTACCTGGGAAGACACTCCAGGGAGAAATTCATGACCACAGATAATAGTTTCCAAATTAAATACAGTACAATGCAAGCATTCAAAACTAGATGCAAACTGTGTAAAATGGATTCTTCCAAAAGACCATCAAATGGTGAATTTAGCAATAACTTGCAATGGGGTCTGACTCTTCCTTGCTTGGAGCTTGCTTCAGCCGTTTACACCCAAGAAAGACAAGACAAAGCTGCCATCAGTTGGAGCAGGATTGGCTTTTTGTCTGCCTTCCATTGCTGCAAAATAAGATGCAAGATATTAGCGAATAAGTTACTGACAAAAGGGAGAAAGGCCACTGGTTCTACTCTTTTCACGTTGCAGCAAAAACACGGGGTTGTAGGGAAGAACCAAATGTGTTTAAAGATCTGTAGTAAACACTGAAAAAAAAAATGAAAGGTGATGAGACTGTTCGGTACATTAGCTCCACATGGTCACTTGAGGCTTATTTGAGCACTGCAGACAGAAAGACATATAGCTTTACAGCAAGGCTACTATCTTGCTAGGTAAGTCCTTCAAATTGCTGCTTTGCTCCTCCTGACTCAACAGCAACAGGCAGAGATTATGATCAGAGAAAAGAGGTATGCAAATAATCACAGCCGCTGTTCAGAGCATCAGACATTTAGACTTTAATCTGAAAGCCCACTAAACTCACCAGGAGCCTTCCCATTGTTTCCAGTGGATATGTCAGTAACCTAGCAAATTTTAGGGTGGCGTTTCCTCTCTCCAGATATGCGCTTAACACGTACCTTTTTCATTTCCTCACAAAGGAATAGATGAGAAACCACTTTCAAACAGTTATGTTGAGGATGGGAGACAGAATGTATGTCCTGAAACAATTTAAATATTACCATCCCTCACTTCTATTTATTATAGAAGCATTTCTCTAGACTGTAGTACTAACACGAGCAGAGCTGAAGTGAGCAAGAAGGACGTAAGCTCGTCCAGCAGTTGCCTGTATAACCTGCCATCACTGCTGGTAGTCCCTACTAGAAAGCCTCAGTGAAGTCAAACCTCACTCAAGGGTCATCCTGCCTCCTGCTGGCAGGAAAGAAGAGAGAGAAATCACTTCATCTGATCTTCACAGTTAGAGTGAGCTGCTTAATATGAGTTTTATGACCTTTGTCCTGAGAGGGGAGCAAGCCAAAGAGACCCTAAACCAGCCTTTTGGTGAAGAATGGTTTTCTCCTCTTTTATGCAGGTTGGGGCTGCTGGTTCCCCCCTTTGCTAAGTCTGCACCCATTCACCCATTATCTTCTTGTTATGCTGCAATACTGCTGTGCAAATACGGAGCAGGGATATATTCTTTGCCTCCTCACATGGCCCCACTGGAGTAACCTGGCACTTCCAGGTGGTGCTATCTGAGTCTGTTTCATTGAGTGAGGAACCTCAGCTCAGACACATAACAGAACATGACTAATGTGAGGCATAGAGTGAACAGGCTCTGCCAACAAAATACAAACAGCCACATTCCCAAATGCACTCCAATATATGTGTGTGTGTGTATAAGAACATACCTACTGTGACCGCATGCTGCTATTTTTTCTACTAACTAGCCCAGAAGAAACGATTATGAGGCAAAATGAAAAAGAGGTTAAAACTTTTCATGAGATGATAACACTTCAGTGCTTTAACAAACACTCTGAAGCTGCTTTACAGGGCTGGTGTTAAGCATACCCTCCAGCCTTACCTAATGTCCTGTCGAAGCCAGCAGGATCCTGCCCATGCATTTCCACAAGCACACTTTAGGCCCCATGCATATGAGTAATCAACATTATCTATAATCCTATCGCCTGATGTGTTTTACTTCTGTGCTCAAAACAAAGAGTCAAACAGGTGAAAATAGCAGCAATGTCACATTTTCGATCCAGCTCTAAAAGCAGGACCTAGTAAGCATGAATTTGCATGGATTGAGTGATAGCACAGCTTCTGCACCTGCAGAAAGACACGGTGCCATGACTCTGAGGCTGCCGGCATGCTGAGTGCTTACCACCACCCCAGGTATCACATGGGAGGACACAGCCAGCAATGCCACTTCCACAAACACCAGTCCCCCCAAAGGGGGTTAGAACACATGCAGTCAAGCCAAGGTTGAATTAAACAGAAGGCTCCGTTAGGAAATGTGTGGGGAAGGAATACACATGTGTGCAAATGACTGCCCAATGCCAGCTGAACTGAAGAGGGGTGTGAGGGTGCAAAAAACACCAAGGAACAGTAGAGGGCAAATAGGGGAGGAGTCAGAAGGCAAGAAAAGGCATTTTCTGAAATGCACAATCTTCTTTATCCCAATGAATAGTTTAGCCAGACTTCCCACCAGGTCAGTAGTATGGGCTGATACCAACCACTGCATTATAAGCAGAACATGGTATATTTGGGACCAGTCAATGCTTTCCACTGCAGTTAAACCAGCTTGTCCAGGAAAAGCCTATCAATTTAATCCTGCTTACAGAGCACCAAGGCTGTCATTTCCCACCAGTGCTACAGAACTGCTAGTGTATACTCACAAACAGTGGTCTTATTACTAAGAACACACCTAATGTGTATTTCAGTGTAACAGGAGACAAGTTACAACTGCCCTATTAACGGAAATCACAGAGATCACAGAGTTGACACATTCTGTTTAAAGGCAGCCACACTTACACTTGACTGCACAACTTGAGACAAGTTTGTTATGTACCTCATCTTTCATGAACACTCACATTTACTAGTTTAAAACATAAGATAAAACCCAGCCGTGCTTTGGCAAAGAAATAGGGAACAGTATCAAATGATAAACCAGGCATCTTTAATAGGTGTAAACAGAACTAAAGACGGAAGAGTTCGAAATAATAAGCACTCAATGATATGGGACAAACACAGTGAGACTTGAAAGCAAGAAATATCCAACAACTTGTAACATCAAAGATCACAATTGCTGGTCTTAGCAAGAAAATTAAATATGAACAACAAACAAGTATGCATAACAAAGGAAAAACCATGTTAAATACTTTTATCATTGGTGCAGAATGGGTGTTTTACAGCAGAACAATAAAAAATTGTTCAGGTAGTTATTTGTAAATGCTGATCATTTTGAGAGTAAATAAGGTTTAGCTAGCTCATACCAAGGAAGCCACGCTGCATTTCAGCTAAACTGATAATTTTGGAAAAATGAGGCAAGGCATCAGGAAGCATGCAGAGGGAACACCGAACTGTCAGCAGTGAATCAAGGCCACAAGTTTAGGTGGCATAATGCTTCCAGAATAAAAAAATTTAAAAAAAAAAAAAAAAAAAGAAAGTCAAAGAAGCATGCTTGGATGTTTCCACATGAACTCTGTGTTTAGGAGAAATGGCTTGTGGACTCAGAAGTGAATTACATAAGGCTGTTCTGTGTTTTTTATAAATAAAAAATAAAAAGAAGACGAAGACAAAGAAACGTAATAAAAAATGAACACAGACTGGAGCATGTTAATGTCAGCAGTAGAGACAGCCTGGGAAACTAAGAGATCAAGAGGAAAAACATTTAGAAAAGCATGAGTTGATTAAGAACAGACAATGTGAATATCTAGAAAAGGAGATCAAGTCTCCCTTCTTGGAATTTAGTAGGAATGATGCCTCTCAGGTCCAACAGCATTGCACATTTGGAACAGCAGTAAGGTCTGCTGTCATCTCCACAGAAACTCATACACACCCTGGACTCACTTATGGTTTTTTGTGTCTTGCACAGAACCTAAGACTTCCCAGCTCCTGCAGGAAGGAAATCACACAGTAAAGAGCTTGATTCTGTGTCTAGAAAATCCCCCCTCAATTAAACCCAGAGAGCAAGAGGAATCTGCTTCAGAATGCCTTAATGCTCTTTAATGCACAGCCAAAGATAATTCTCCTCTTCATATTTTGAGTACATTTCATCCTAATCTGCTCAGTTCTGCATTTTTCACAAAAGCGGCCATTGTCCATGAAGGAAGGGCTGTGACTATTCCTGTTCAGACTGGGACAGGACAACTGCAGAAGCAGCATATCTGGTGCATAGAAAATATATGCTTCATTTGCCTGCCAGCAGACATGCAAGTAACTGATAGGTAAAACGTAAGGCCATCACATCCTTCTCAGATGAGGGTGAACCATGAAAATCAATGCAGCTCCACTTGTTTCAACTCTGCAATGCCCAGTTAGGGAGCAAAGACATGGCAAGCAACTGGCACAGGTAGACTGGAACACTGAAGATGTATCGGGTAACACCAGTGAGGCATCTTGTCTGGTGATAAGACCAGGATAATGCTGCCTGGGTCATTTAGAATCTCACAGTCTTACAACTTGAGGGCACAAGACAATTCATGGGTCACTTCAAGATGTTATTTTTGAGCACTTTCTTCTGCTGAAAAAGACAGAAGTCAGTGTGATAGCACTGGAGCAAAGTCCAATGTCCACAGACAGAAGCTATTAAAAAATTATAAGAAAAGCAATTCAGAAAAGTTTGTCAGTCTGGTCAACAGGAGGCTAGCAAGAAGAAATGTGTCTCTTTGCTCCATTATGGGAACAGTAAGAAAGAAAGGTCATCACAGTTTAGATACTACCACTCAGTAAATCTTTTTGTTTTCTCATATGTGAGTGCTAATAGATGTCCTGCAGCAATGGTCACACCAGGACAGAGAAGATCGCACAGGAGGAAGGCATGGCTAGAATCAGCCACTCACTGGTTAATGGGGGATGCCTCAGTGGTACACATGTTAACAAGGAGGTTCCAGCAGCGCACTTGTGCCCAGTAGCCTCCAGAGCACAGGCATAGAGAAAACAGTCCCACGAGTCCATGTGGACTTTTGCCTTCTCCAGAACTTGTCATTTTAGGGGGAAGATTACACCCAGGAACCTCCAACCTTTCCTTTCAAACATCCTGTTACACTCAACAGCCACAGCATTGTCTTCTTTAAGCCACTCACAACTCTGTCTCATGTTCCTCTTGTCTCTGATTTTCTCAGGCAGCCAGTTCTGAACTTTTCGTCACCTGATCCACTGATGGCCTTTCTTACATCCCTCAAAATGAATGTATCAAACTGCCAGCAGCTGGAATATGTTTGCATTTGACAGGAACTTTTCAGCCCATCCGAGTCAAGCAAGAATGGTGCACACTTCTTGGAAATTAAAAGGATTAGGAAACAGAGGGCCTTGATGCTGATGTGACTCAGTGGGCCCCTTATGTACAGAAGAAGGGAGGGGGTAAAGATGCTGCTCTTATGGAGAACAAGGACAGGTGGGGTGTGTATACCAGTGCTGCCGTCTCAGATGCCTGGGGAGAAGAAACAAAAAATACTAGATAAAGTGCTTTAAGGTTTAAGAACTTCAAGGGGATAGCCTGCACAGTCTCAAAGAAGAGATAATAAAGAGCCCGTAACACTCTATGTAAAGATAATCTACTCGATGGGGGCTTAATCCTAGCAAGGGCTCTATAAAGTCTGGGAAAAAAAGGTCATATAGTGTGAACCCTGAATAGTCTAATTGATCCCAAAAGTAGAGTCCCTTTTTATATGTAAATATCCTGTCTCTCTTCAACCTCTTGATCATTCAGGGCCTAATCAAGGAGTTTCCAAAAAGACATCTGCTGTAAGCAGGAAAAACCATCCCCTTGTTTAAAGCTCTTCTGTCTCACCCAAGGTTTGAAGATGTGATTCCCCTCATGCCACTTGAGTCTCAAAAGCTCATGGACATGCTCTGGCACAGGCAACTGTGTCTCAATGCAGACAAGAGGTTCTCTGCCCATCACTCCATGTCCCATGGCAGGCACAGTGGCTAGAGAGGCGAATCTTAAGAGCACAGGAGAACTAATGGAATCACTTCAGGAAGTTAGCTACTTTTGAGCACTTTCTTCTGCCTAAAGAGAACCCAGTGTGACAGAATACAACTTTGCTTTGTCTGCTAGCCATACCTGTTGCAGGACCAAGAAGAATCACCTGACATACCAAGCCGACAGGCTTCCCAGATGCTGCAACACAGCATAATTCAGTTTGCTGGCCGAATAGCTCTGATATTTTCAAGAACGCAAGAGGAGCTGGAAAAGGCTCCTGGAGGAGGAAGGCAAAACAATAAGTGATGGAACTTCCTCTTGGACAATCCTAATCCAAGAAGCAATGAACCACCAGACTCACCCTGCTTCCAAAAGCCATGATCATCACCAGAGAAGCAACAAGATCACAGCTAATGGTGATACTGCTGCCTTTCCAGTCTGCCCCACTGGTTAAGAAATATGGCCACATAGGTCACAGGATGCACAGGCAGCCACACAGCACCTGGAGCTTTTCTGCTACTGCAGCCTCTTGGCATGGAGAGGATGGGTGGAGATGCTGTTCCCTGTCTAACATTAATCCCACAGACACTGGTGGAAATTGTCTAGGAATTCTCTGGTCCCTCCAAGTAAGCTCCCCTTCTGGGAGACTGCTGCCTCGGACTTGCTGATGGCTACAAAGCCTTGCTCCTTCTGAGGGCAGAGAAGGTCTGAAGACAGCTCTTTGCCTTCAGGGTGCCAGGAAGGGCAGTTGAAAGTGGATGAGAAGGGGTTCATTGCCACAGGTGAACCGTTTCAATAGTTTCTTCCTGGCTTTTGCTCCTCAGCTGTTTTTGCTTCCTCCTTTATGCTAAAGGAGAAGGTAAACTTGGGGAAATGAGACGATCCAGAGACCTATCTGGAAGCCAGAGTGAGAGCCAGTCTCCTCCTGTGCTCACTGTCTGTGTAGCAGAAGGCAACAAAATCAGCAGAGGTAAAGTTAGCACATTCTGCACAGCACATTCAGCACACCACAGTCTGATCTAAGACTTACTGAAGATCACTGACATTAATTAGACTGCTGCCCTGCTTCCTTCCAACCACGTATATGGCAAAGCAAAGGAAAACCATCTAGAAAGTGGTGAAAACAGAGCAGCAGAACAGCAAAAGCAGTAGTGTGATTGACCAAATGGCCTCTGCTTGTTCTGCAGAGGTCTCACAACATATCCCTGTTACTTGCATTCTAGATATATGTGGTTTTCTTACAGATTGCATTAGAACTGTATATTTTCTTGTCTGAAAAATTTCCTTCACTCAGATGAAAATAAAATCAATGCTCTAGCTCATGCTTGGAATGATGTGGCCCCAACATACAAATACATACATCTGTTGTCAGAACTTTTCTGCCTTTCTTTTTCTTTCTTTTAATACAAGTCTGGAATCCACTGAGTGTTCTTCAAGTCTAAGATCCAAACATTTCAAACAGCACAAAACTTTATTTTTCACTCTTGAAGGAGCTGACTGCAGATTATTTTGTGCTGGCAAGAATCCAACCCTGTTTAGCACTGGAAGGGGGGGAGGAGGTGAGCTCCTTCGGATGCCATGTGTAACCTTGAACCTGAGAATGAATTGTCTAACACAGTATGTGTACAGTTGCAACAGTTCAAATAGCATTGCTTATTTACCATCTTTTGTATTGTACTGATCACAGTGTAATGAGGTTTTGGAGTTCTGTCAAGTCAGGACATCTATGTAGAAAAAAGAAACAAAAAGAGCAGGTTTTGATTAAATATGTGCATGGGCTTTTGGGACTCAGTTTAAGTGTTTCAGATCTTGAGCAAGCATGGAGCCTGTAGATGAAGTTATTTATCTTCTCCCCAGACAAATCTGGCTGGGGGGAGGGGTGGTAATGCTTAAATCCTTGATTTTAATTACTACTGTTGTTTGCAAGTATTTTTCTTCTGTCATTTCTGTTCTCCTTCTCCCCCTAAACAGATGATCAGCAGACAACATGGACTCCTGTCTAACTTGCAGATTTAATTTGGAAACCTGAGTAACCAACGCAAATATGAAACACAAGCTGCAGTTGGATTCTCCTCCAAATCTTTATTGCTCACTCAGAGAATTCACTCACTCCCTTTGTGAGGCTTAGTGTGAGGCTGAAAAATGTTCCCTTCTCACCTCCTCCTTACATAAATGAGCGTGTGTGTGTCTGTATGTGTGCATGCACACATGCACAGGATTCAGCATGCCAGACAGCATTCCACAGCAGACAATAATTCCTCCTTCCTCCATTTATTTGCACATTTAGAACAAGTTTTATTCCTCCAGTAGCTGCTGAAAGGGTGAAGAGATACTGTCCAAGGCTGTGCTACAGAAGATGAGTGGAAGGAACCTATATTGTCTGGATAGATCGTATATAACCAGATGCAGCAGAGTTTCCATTCGACTGAAATAAACTTGTATGACAACAATTAACTCCCCAGCTCTTTCCATTGACAGCTTCCAAGGCATTTTGCTTCTTTTTCCTTTCCCACCCATCATCTTCCTTGTGCTTTTAGATCAGAAGTTCTTCAAGATAGAGCCTTTATTACTTTGTTTGTACAGCACCTATTACAATGCGACTAGTAGAACAGGACACTGATCTCAGTTAGCATTTAGACCAGCTTTCATACAAATAATTAATAGATAAATAGGTCAAGTTAACCCCAGATTTAGGTGTCTGATATAGGTGTTCTAGGTTCAGTCTTCTCCAAATGGTACTTGAGGCAGTGCTGACCAGAGAGGCCATATTGTTTAGCATCTCACTTGAGCTGTGGGATGTAATTTGCTAAGCATGGCCAAAACTGAATACTAAGCTAGGACTGTAGGCAGCAGCACAGGTGTACACCACACATCTTGCTGCATCCCAGGTGAGCAACAGTTGCCATATCTAGCAGTGAGGCTGCTTGAAATTTGAACAATTGTTTTTCTTGTTTGGCAACAGATCTCATGTTCAACTGTTTCACCTCCTCTTGTCCAAAAAGCTCTTGGGATTTTATTCTAGTGGCCCTATAAACCTTTATCAGTCTTAATAACTTGTGACATCTCTCTACGGAGGAAGAGTAATGATCAGGTTAATTTAATGGCTGTTACTAAGATGATTGAACCATGGAGAAAACTAAAAAGGGCAACTCCTTAAGAGTGGTAAACTGCAGTTAAGTTAAAGGGAACTGTATGCATTGCCACCTCATCTTTTCCTGGAAATACCAAAACCCCAAACTTCTGGAATCAGTGAGGATTGTCTAAAGCAGAGAAGGCAACAAAACACCTAACTTTCATTAGGCAAGAGTCCCATTTGTACTTGTCAAGGTACCTCTGCAAATATCCACCTGCTTGTCCTGAGGCTTGGGCTCCTAGTTGAAGCCTTCAGGGGATGTAAATGAGACACACTGACAGAAGCTGAAGGCCCACTTTTCTGTTGCTTACTTCAGTTCCTGAACTAGGGGTCATAAAGACAAGGAGGTAATTGTATGTAAGCTGCCCAGCAGAGAGGGGCCTAGGGGTGTTGGTTGACAGCCAGCTGAACGTGAGCCAGAAGTGTGCCCAGGTGACCAAGAAGGACAACGGCATCCTGGCCTGCATCAGCAATAGTGTGGCCAGCAGGACTAGGGAAGAGTCTGTGCCCCTGTACTCAGCACTGGTGAGGCCGCACCTTGAATCCTGTGTTCAGTTTTGGGCCCCTCACCACAAGAAGGACATTGAGGTGCTGGAGCAGGTCCAGAGAAGGGCAACGAAGCTGGTGAAGGGTCTGGAGCACAGGTCTTACAAGGAGTGGCTGAGGGAACTGGGGTTGTTTAGAGAAGAGGAGGCTGAGAGGAGACCTTACCACTCTCTACAACTACCTAAAAGGAGGTTGTAGTGAGGTGGGCGCTGGCCTCTTCTCTAAAGTAACAAGTGATAGGACAAGAGGAAATGGCCTCAAGTTGCACCAGGGGAGGTTTATGCTGGATATTAGGAAAAATTTCTTCACTGAAAGAGTGATCAGGCATTGAAACAGGCTGTCCAGGGAAGTGGTGGAATCACCATCCCTGGAGGTGTTCAAGAAATGTGTAGATGTGGTGCTTATGGACATGGTTTAGTGAGTTAGTTGGTTGGACTGAGGGTTGGATTTGGTGGTCCTTGAGGTCTTTTCCAACCTTAATGATTCTATGATTCTGTGTGTTTACAAGGCAAGCCATGAGCTCAAGGCAAAGTCTGTCAAACAAGTGGTGCTCACAAGAACAAATGGGACTATAGGTAGGATTACCAGCAAAAATTTGGCTTGGTCCTTTGCCTTTTTACCAGTGTAAGAGGTGCAGCCTGGTGGTACACTACTCCAGCACCTTTCTAGTACTGCTTATGCATCAGTGGTTGAATCAGCCATGGAGGACTGGGGAATCTGGCCATGAGCTAGGAGAAGGTTAAAAGGACTGTGCAAGTAAAAACTCTCTTTCAGCACAAAGGACATCACAGCTCACGGCCAAAAGCTTCCCTGTGTTTTTCTGGAACTAATTTCAAACATGAACCAGAAGCCTAACATGGAGAGGTTACTGTCAATAACCCCTTCTGGAGAGTGTCTTCTTTAATGGGACATTTAACTGGATGATGTGAGAATGAATTCATAAGCCAGTGAGGGAAAAGGAGACTGAACAGATACCAAACGAGAAGAAAAGAAACAGAGGCACAATAAGCAAAAGAGAAATAAATGATGTGAACACACACACAATTAAAAGCACTTTATCCAAAATCAGTGTCTTCCCATAAGGAGGATGAGCATGCGCTGCTAATAGTGGAGACTCCTGGTGTGCAAGGGAGAAGGATTTAGGACCCCAGCACAGGGGGAGCTCACTGTGCAACTGCAAGGCTTGGAAAGTCACTCTCTCCATTGCAGGCCAGACAGACAGCAGACAGACTTCAGCAAGGAGGACTGGGACCATTGTAATTCACTCACTATAACAGGATCTTCCTCTGTACCATTTTTAAACCTCCAGAGTAGAGCAAAATCTCAGCAATTTCAGGCCACCAAAACATTTGCTTCGCAGTAGTCCCACTTCAATCCTGTCATCATCAACACATGGTAAAGGAGAGATTCAAAATCTCAGGCCTGGATCTGTAACAGATGTTTGCTATCTATTTCCTGTGTAGGCACATAGCTCCCACTGATATCAAGAAGTGAGGAGCTCAAATACCTCTGTGGAGCTGAGCCTTGGAGCACAAGACAAATATGTGTGAAGGAAAAAGGCACACAGACAGCTACTTTGAAGCCTCCAGGCAGCTCTAAATTAGACGAAGGCACTGGTCCAACTCTGAGCCAGCCCTTTGGAGATGCAACAGCAGCCCACATCTGTGCTACAGAGCCTCACTAAGGACATCCACAAAGAGCTCCCAAGGAAAGACCCAGTGTTCAAGCAAAATACACTGCTGAAGAGTGTCAGAAGACAGGGTCTGAAATTTCCCTCCATTTTTTCTCCCTGGGCTGTTCACATAGCTGTTACAAAGAGGCGTTCTAGGCGTGGGAGGCTCCCTGCTTTGTGTAGGCATGGAAGAAGGAGGGAACAGGACATTTCAGGTATTTATTTTAAAAGTCTATCATGCATTTGGGTGGCTGCTAGTGCCAAAACTAGTCATGATAGTGGAAGAGATATTGAAGCAGAACAGAAAAATACGAAGAGCAAGTAAAAGGGAAGGAGCCTGGAATGACAAGCAGAAAAGGTAACTCTACAGAACAGAGGGTTTTCAGTGTGATGCACGTGCTGCAACCTTTTACACAGTGTATTATGGCTCCCGAAACCTTTTAAACAACATAACATGACTCAAAGGTTTAAAAGCATGCCATGGCATCTCCAATGTATTACTCTGCTGGAGCCAGCTATTGCATGCTGCTCTCCCAAGTAGAGAAGAAGAGAATTTAATTCAAAGAGGAAAAAAAATGCTCATTGTAATCACCTATATCCTTTGAGAAGTTTTTCTGTCCCCTTCGTGTAGAGTAACAGACAGTTTCCATATTCCCAAGTTGATAGTTGGACTGCCCAGGATCCCAGGATTATAAACTCCCTATTTTCTCTTACCTCCTTCACAGATGCATCTTTATATACAGTAACAACTGCATCAGTGGCATTACCTTGATGGAGTAGCCTGCAAAGTGAAAGCATTAGTAGCCAAAAGCAACATAATCAGCTGTACACATTACTTATAGAATATATGGGATTTGTCTGTAGAAAAATTACAGATGTGGACAGGACTGACTAAAGAAAGTGCAGCAGAAACATGTATACGAGGCATTTGCCTCAGGATGAGGAAGTATAGCATTGTCTGAATCATACTGCACTTGGAAATCATCCCTCCCTGCTATTCGGTGTCCTTCAAGAAATGAATCCCACCCACAAGGCATTTAATGGACTTTTGCAAGGGGCTTCATTAACTGAGGTTTCAAGACATCTAGAATATTTAGTGCAGGCCCAGGTAAATGAAGGGATTAAATTATACTTTACTTTGATAAGCTATCTTTTATCCACGTATGTTCCCAAGTAAACTACCTTTTAGCCAAGTTATCTTTTTACCCAGGTATAAATTGCAGTGGGTGCAAACTGCAAACTGTACTGCTTTGGGAAGAAGGGAAAAGAAGAGGTAATCATGGCAAATTATACTTTTTCCAAGTTATCATCATCTTGCTCTGTCTCTGTCAAATTGTTCCTCAAACACAGCAGCAGTCTGCAAAGACACCTGATTCATCTTCTTGGTGGTTTGTTTTTTTTTTTTTTCTCTCTTCGTACTATTTATACCTCTTGGATAAAACGTGCACTTTTGCATATCTCAGCCATTTCAAGAGCTGAGATGACGAACTACACTGTTTAGTCCTTTCCATCACAGTGCCACTAGTGGTCATGTCCCTGATTATCTTTAAGGACAATGCATTTAATAATCGCTTCAGTCCAAATCTGTCTGTAATTATGATCGAAGATGATATGCTAAGTTATACATTATATGAAGGAATGGTTAATTTTTTAAGCCTACATGTTGTTTTCCAAATTCTTTTTAGGTGCAACATAACCTTGGCCTGCAACTTCCCCAAGAGTGAATATGACTTTTCACAAAACTGATTTCAGCTCTCTTTAAAAGAAAAAAAAAAAAAACAAAGAAAAAGAACAAACCATCCTTACACACACACACTTTACTTTTATTCCACTTATACCATTTCAGGGCTGGTGGCTTTCTCCTGGGCTTTCGACAAAATAAAGCCATCTCCCTGTAAAGCTCACTCATTATCCGGTATGGACTTGTGGGAGGTGAAAGAAAAAGATAAATCTGCTCTGAAAAGAAAAGTCCCACTCTGTAAGCTAATTCTGTGCTCAGGACTCCTTCGGTGCTTTAGGAAGGCAGGTAGAGCTCTATTATTGCCTGCTTGGACCTTTAAAATTTCTCTTCTGTTCCTTGCCTCTGCTGGGAGCAATTTCACTGCAATTACTGAAATGAAGCCCCTGAATTCCACTCTGTAGCTATTCACATGACCCTCAGTGCTTTGGACTTGATTTTTCTCCAGTTTTCTCCACAACAGGAACAGTCATGAGGAAATTTTCCCGTTGGTGGATTCAGGTTTCTATTAAAAACTTTTGCTACTTGCAACACTTCTCAAAACCTTCAAAAACCAAACCTTGCATTGGAATTATTCAATCAAATGGTATTAAAAGCACAGATTATGCTTTAGAAACTACTTACAAAGAAGGTTTTTACAGATCAGTGAGGACGCTAGTGAGGAGGGGCCCCTGATATGAATGGAAACGTTTGTTTCGATCCTCATTTATCTCAAGGCCCGGGTGCTTTCTGGATAGTGAAACATTCTTCTCCTTCCCGCGCTTGGAAAAGTGAGGATCAAGTTGCAAGAGAGTGCCCTTGAATGCTCAAGTAAGGAATTTGCTAAGTGGCCTCCTCAGCCAACACAGCTCCCATGTTAATGGTGGCTTCTTAATTCCCTCTGCTTTTGGCAGCAGAAGTACCCATCCTTTCTTATCGCAAGGCATCACCACCAGCTGAGCCCCTGCGGTTGTACCCAGCTACAAAATCATGACCACTTCCCACGTTAAAATGTTTGCCATTTCTCCACCACCCTGAAATTTTAACCAATCCTTGGTAAGGATATAAAACACAGTTTTGTCAAGGTCCTAGTGTTCTTAATTTTTCCAGGGCTGCTCAGAAGTCTCTGTAACTGCATGTATGTACAGGTCTGCCCCAGTCTCCCTGGATTCCATACACCCCTGCAATATAAGTATTAATTAAATAATAACCAGTTGCTATTGTCACTGAGGTCAACAATCATGTTTATCTGGAATCCACTTATATTTAAGGAAAATGTGAGAAAACATTGGGATGTTTTGGTTTTCTTATAAAGGAGCATTGGAAGGGTAAAATCTAATTTTGCCTAAGTAACATACTCAGTCCAATGTGAGGTCCCATTGGGTCCCATCTGAAATCAACAGTGATGGTCTTTATCAGAAGCAGAACCCAATCCTTGGCCTGTACAGCTACATCAGAAACCAGACCTACATCCGTAGTCTCAAACACAACTTTTGTTGATGCTTGTGAAAGTTTGACCAGAGCAAAGAGTGCAGTGTTTGTCCTATGATGACTTGCACAGCTAACCTCAAGCTTTTCTTCTTCCTGCCATCCAGAGTTTCTTGGGATTAGTCAGGACTGATATTGATGTATGAACATCTTAAAAGGACTGTACATAGCTCCCAGGCTGAAGACTAAACATTGCTGCGTAAAACAGAATTTGGCAGTGATTCTATAGGATGAACCTAATCAGAGCAGACAGATTACAATACATGGTAAAGGCATAAAGCTGAAAAGGAAAAAGGACTTGCTCTGCAGCATTGCATAGTATATTCTGGAGAAACTAGAAAACCTTTCAGAGCAGCTGGGACAGAGGGAAATGAACCATTTGTTCCCATGTGAAATAAACAAAAGAGGGAAATGCTCCAATCTGTCTCCAAACTAGGAAAGAAGTGGTGGTGAGAGAAGTGACCAGAGACTGAACCAAGATTTTCACATTGTCCTGACAGTAGCTGTATCTGAAGTGTGAGGAAGATCACTGCCCAGGCACGTATCACCTTATTCCCTGGTCAGTCCTCGTGAGCCACAGATCTCCACAAGGGAACGCAGCCTTTGGCAGACATTGCTGGATGCCTGCAGTATAGCATCAGACAACAGAGCTGCTCTATTTTTGAGTCGTGGTGTACCACCTGATAAAGTAAAAATCAAAGCAACCCCATATTGCTCCAAATCACCTGCATTGCTCTGTATGTGACCAAGAAAAGGTTCTTCCAGGTACTTGCAATGAGTTTCCCAGAGGGGGGTCACTTTCATTAAGAAAATCTGCACAAGGCAATTCAGCCAGAATGGAAAGACCTGCAATTCAGGAGGACAGAACTCTGCATGGCATTGAATGTGAAATATTCAACACAGCCAGTCACCTTTTCCTTGCTTATGTTTTTTTGTCACTGAAACTTCACTTGTTGGATTTTGTTTATGGATGACAACCAGCTCAATCAAGAAAGACTGCAGAAACTTATTCCTGGTAGGTACAGTGACACTGTACCTGTACACTTGACAACAGTGTAACTTCTCCACATCACCACTCTCCACACCACCACTCTCCTTTCAAGGCTTAAAGTTAGGGACCATTCTGATGTTTTGATTCATGTAAGGAAACTGTTAACTTGAACTTGAGAGCATGCAGTGAAGCCAAGCAACCATCGTGTCCAGACTCATTGCCTTTGTAGCGGACCTTTCAAGATTTTATATTTCCCGTTTCAAGTCAGACAGAAATGCCAGTGCTGTTTCGTCTTCCAAGCAGAACCCAAACAAGGTTCTTGTTTAAGTAATACGATCATGAGTCAGTTTGTAACTGTGATCGCTCTGCCTTTCTCTGGACATCTTATTAAACACTTAGGAGATGAATTGCCCATTCTTTTAAACAGCCTTACATTCACAGCCAGTGAATTAATGCAGATGGACAATGTTCACAACTGGTCCATACATTCTGATTCACATTTTTTCAGTCCACTTCTCAGTGAAGACCAGAAAAGCTCAGTTCCCAAGACGGACAGCTAAACCACTGAGCATCCCCAGAGGGACACATCTGGAGCCCTTGTGAGTGACTGCATGCAATCATGTCACCTAATGTCTCTTGCAAATGAACGCAACTCAATCTTAGCTTCTCCCTGCACACTTCTGCCTTTTGGGAGGCTGCTTCAGAAGCTCCTTCAAGTGCTTAAGGATCTTCATCTAACTTCCAGAAAAAAAGATCTCTGCAGAGAGCATGTAACATTTTTACTATCACAGCTCTGTTCTTTACTAAAAATTTTCTCACCCAACTCTTCCCTCTCACCCTAGTGTACTTATAACCCAACAATCATGTTCCCTCTCATTTGTCATTCTGTTAAGCTGAACAGATTTATCTTCTTAAATTTCTGGTCTTAAAACAAACTGTATGTCCAGAGCAGAAGATGGGTGCATACAGATGTGGTCTCACCACTACCTGGTTCTGCAACACTAAACTGCTGGAAATATATCTTCTTATGAGCCCTAAAGCACACCTGAGGCCTCTCTTTAGTCGTTGGTTATGCTGCAGCAGTTTACTGAACTGGGAATTGCACTTTAGAGATTCCTGTGCCAAGATGAAGGAAGAAGGTAAACATGTTTCAATGGCTGGGAAAATCAGACCCCTCTTGATCTTGCTTTTTCAGTCTGAACATAAGGACTGTTCTGCTTGCCTAAATTCCCATATTTTTCCTCCTTTCACAAGGAAACAGTGATCAGGCAGCTGAGAGAGGCATTTGGAGCAGGAACAATCAGAAGAGGGTTTCATGTTGCAGCGGCTTCCTGAGAGAAGACAGGCATGGGAAATAATAACTCTGCTCCAATGTCAGGGCTGGTGAGACTTCTATTTCCAATTTAAATGTAATTTTAAGAGCTCTTTGTAGCAGCGAGGGTTCACTTCAAGAACCTGGAGGCTTAGTACACAAACTGTTCAGTCCACAGAAAGGTTCCCATCAATTTCAGGGTGGCATAACTTATGAATGTA
This sequence comes from Pterocles gutturalis, assembly GCF_000699245.1. Taxonomy (NCBI): domain Eukaryota; kingdom Metazoa; phylum Chordata; class Aves; order Pterocliformes; family Pteroclidae; genus Pterocles; species Pterocles gutturalis. The sequence goes on from NW_010132700.1 coordinate 29,707, forward strand.
TGCTCTTACGCTGCAATCAGGAATGAGAAAAAATGCTGGTGCTCTGCAATATTTATAGGGTCTTTCTTCCTGCATCATTCAGTTCTTGCATTTGTCTGTTCAGGCAATTCCAAGACCTGCTCATTTGCAGTTTGTGATGCTTGGTTTCCTTCAGGGAGAACAAAAGAGAAACTGGTAGGTAGATCTTAGAAACATGGGAAGAAAGGGAAATCTGTGTTGCTGGGGTTTAACAGTCTTGGGTTGATTCAAATGAATAAAGAAAAAGTTAATCGCTGAGCACTAAAATAACAGACTACCCACATATGCAACACTACGATTTGACATACTGTAATTCCTGCAGCCCTCAGAAGGTAAATATGTGCTCATCGTACTTCCCCACACAATGTTTACAAATCCCCACCGGTGTTTTTCACGGTGATTAATTAGGTTGAATAATCAGATGGACTAAAAAGGAAAGGATTTTTATTCTGGAAGGACAATTCATTGGCCAAAAAGAAGGAGAAGATTAAACACTGTGCAGGCTTTTCAACTTTGAATATCAACAAAGTTCTAAATAAATTCAGCAGTAGAAAAGAAAGACAGGCAGTTCTGAGAAAATGTTCACTCTAAAAGTGCTTGAAAGGAATCCAGTCTGGAGAGTGGAGAACTCTTCAAACCTAGAGGTGGTAAATTGTGACTCAAGTCATGTCCTACTTTTGCCCATATACAGTAACATTCGCTCAATTTTCATAAAATATCAAGTGGCTGAAGCAACATTCACAGCACATACCTCCAAAGTACTTAAAGCACAGCAGGATTTCTGAGCTCTAAATCTAGTAGATATGAACCCTAAAAGTAGATATGGCATTCCTTCACTGTATCAATGCTCTGGGTAGTCCCGGACAGCAACCAGCAAATGTTAGGAAAATATGTGCAAATAGGAAATGCCGTATCTGTTTTTACTCTTGGCATTAGAACTGCAAAATCCAGATATGTGGAAGCAGAGCATGAGGCTGTGTTTCAGTGTCTTTGCAGCTGTATGAAAACCCTGTTTTTCTCAAAGAGCCACCCAAGGGGATAACTTACTTTTTCTTCAAACATTTTTCTGTGTTTTTATTACTAAAGGGGAAGTGCTGCAGGACTTATTTAGGGAGTGATAGTGGATGACAGATTAAATATGAGCTCACAGTGAGAGACTGTAGCACAAAGAGGCAAATACCATACTGGGATGTGGAGCAGAATTACTTGCAAGACTACAGAGGCAATAATTCCTCCATACACAGCCCTGGTGAGGCCCCTCTTGGAAAACTGTGATCAGCTTTGGGCAACTCAATATAAACAGGATGGCAATAAAATAGAGTGAATACAATGAACAGTGATAAAGATAAGCGGGTTGGAAGGTATGATGTATGAGTAAAAAAGTAAGGGAACCTAACTTACTGTACGTAGCTGAAAGATGGAGGAAAGTAAAGGGCAAAGGGAGGAAGGATGTGACAATGCCACAGTATTGCTAGGTAGGTGGGAAACTTGACTGCGCCTGTAGATATATTTCAGAGACGGTGAACAAAAAATGGCATTTTTCATGGAAAAGGTCAAAATAAGTGTTAAGAATTCCCTTGCTCCTCCACATCTTATAGATGTATTTTGGTTGTGGGAGGGAGGAAAGTAATTTGTTGAGGGAAAAGGAAAAAAAATGAATATTTTAGAAAGAAAACAGGATTTCTCTGAAGGAAAGAAAAAAACAAACCAGACTACACATGCGTACACACACACATGTTCTCACAGACATACATGTTTTCTCCCCAAGAAAGACATTAATGGAGCATTACTAGCCAGCTCTAATCAAAGGCTGATGTTCAAATTTCAGTTTGTTCTTAGAAAAATTAGATTTTCCAGGGTAATTTTATCACATTCTGGCCCACTGTTCATGTAATCACTCTCCAATCAGCAGAAAGATGTCCATCATCATAAAAGTGTAGCACCATGCTTGCAAAGGCTTCCTGCTGGATGAGTTGGATGGTCTCCACCTGGACTGGTGGTCAGAGACGAGCAGCTGGCATTGCTCCAAAATAAGAAGAGCTCTTGGGTTTCAAACTGCTGAAGCCTAGACTTGCTTGGGTATCTCCAAGCACTCAGGCAAACATGATTAATAACAAGGTGTCTGAGCCAGTCTAGGGGTGGAGATAGAGACTGGAGCCAGAATAGAGGAAGACTATCAAAGTCAGCACTGTACAGTTGAGACAAAGCTGGGCTGGAGCTGGGGGAAGAGGCCAGGATAGCAATAAAAATACTCTTTTGCATTCTTCATTCCCACTCATAGCTTTTCATTAGCTCAGCTGCACACCTGTAATTAATACATGAAACTGTCTTCTGGAGACAGTCTGTTTTATGATATTGTTTGCATAATCCTTCCACCAGCTTGTCTGTTTCCTGGCAATTTGTGTCTTTCCTTCAACTTTCTAATAACTTTCTTGGGGAAAAAAAAAAAAAGGCACTAGAACCAAATGAACTGTTTACCTAATTTCTTCCTCTTTTTCTCCCTCCCTAACTTTTTCCAGTACAGCTAACAGAGCTGGAGACTCTCACTTTGACTCGACAATATCTTTCTCCTTCAACTATTCCTGCTTTTGATTGGCAGCATGCCCTGCTTATAAATCTTCCACAAAAATTGGTGTTTGCTTTTCAAATCTTCAACACCAAACACAAGTCAGCCTTTTAATTTATTGACCCGCATTTATTTTCACGGTATATTCTTATAAGTTATCCCGGCCATAGTTCCAATTCTTCTTCACTCTTTTTTGATCATGGAAGTATATTTTTTTGGTTGTTAAACAGGTCCTTATCTCTAAAACAAATAGTCTTCTCATTCGCTTTCTTCCTTGCTTTCTGCTTTCTTGCCTAGCACTTACAGTATAAGTTGGGCCCAAACCATCAGCATTTGGTTTGTTATTTTAGGGTGGGAAAGATGGCAAATGACAGACACTGTCATGTCTTAAATTAACTGCTTGGTACTGGTCAAGTCAATAGGATGCATTCACTGTACGGTGAGCTATGATTAACGAGGAGCCTGACATATATGAACTATGCAAGCACTGGGAACCCTGGAGCTAAGTCTCATCCTCTTGCAGCGTTCTGAGCCTTGTGCCAATATCCCAGTGTCAGCTGTCATCTGCAATACCAGTGTCCTGACTTTCACAGGGACTATTCAGCAGTTGAAGAACTATAGGCACCTTACCACTGCTGAGAGAAACTGAGCGATGGTTTCACAGCAGGATGAGTCCCAGAGTGTTTCTTGTGAAATTACATACTTTTAACCTGAAAAAAACATATAATTTAGAGGTGAATGTGTTTTTATGCAATAGTTAATGTTGCTTTTATTTACCGTAAAGGAGAAGGATGAGAGAAAATGTTGCCACTGATAAGCATTGTGGAAGAGAACTACAGCAGATTCACTTGCAGGACAGAAGCTCTTTGCAGGATACCTGTCCTTTCCAAGGAGTTTCTTACATGTCTTTACAGTGTCATCTTAGGAAAAGGGGAGCTGCCAATGCTGAGTCAAAGCAAACAGCCAAAAGAGAGATTTCATCTGCATCCACATAGGATGAGAAACACTGAAACACTTCCCTTTTCACCTATACAGAAATTCATATCAGTGCTCTTACCAAATGTTGAGATGTTCTGGGCCTGTAAAAAGCTGTATCCTAGAGCGATTTGAGTCTCCATCTGGACTTTGAACCTAATTGTAATTTCTTCTACAGTGTGCTGAACAGAAACATTTTATTCTCAGACACCTGTTCCTGATGTGTAAACATCCACAAAATTGCACCTGATTTGGGTCCACACATGCTTACACTTGTTGCTACATTAAGCCTTATTTGCATTAAAATTTGATCACTCACCCACTGCAATTCCACAAAGGCTGAATTTGGTTAAAAAGGAAGGCTAGAGAGGGGTGCAAGTCTGATGTGAATTCAATTGAGAATCTCCACCTCAGATAATGTTGGATGCAACCCATACCAAAAGCCACAATAAATAATTTAGATCTTGTCAAGCAATGTAGGCACTACCTGATCAAGGAGCATTTAGCTTTTTTAACTCCTAATAGTAACCAACTACTTACATTACTAAAAGAGCTTCTCACCGTAAAAACCTTTCATATTGATTTGCTTTCAACAGAACAAACAATTAAGCAACTAAATTCTGCAATACTGACAACACTGAGTCTGACAATGCAGAAGTTAGAACTTTTTTGAAGAGAATAGCCCCCATTCCCCTACTAGTGTGGATGCAAAGTTTAAACTACTACACTGAGATTTTACTAAATTTCTTAGTTCAGTTTCCATATTTAGTTCAGGCACACATAGAACATGGAGGCTCAGAACTGTCATCACATTCTTGCCTGGAAGTCCAGCACTGATGCTGAGACTGTACAGAAGCCTGACATACAGCCTAATACCAACATCCTTTCAGATATCATACACTGCCTTGCCATCCAGAACTATGATCTAGTTGAAAACACCCCCAGTCAGATGTTCTGAGAATCCCATTTATACCTAAAAATACCCTCATGGCTCCTTCCAGCCACTGGGAGAAAAAAAATCCTCTCTCCAGTAACCACAGTAATCACCTCGAGAGAAACATATGCAGTGGGCACAGAACACTTTGAAGTCACAGGTCCATTAGCATTCAGGTCAGAATCAAGGTTATTAGGCAGTGCCCCAGCATGGGTAACACTATGGAGGCTGCGTGCCTCAGGGAATATCTGCATAATGAGGTGCCCTGACAGTGGAGGGGATGTGCACCTGCTACTGTGGGCCACATGATGGGCACATGTAGAATCAGAGCTACCTACTTCCCATCCTCCCCTAGAGCTGCAGGCAACACCCAAAATGTAGGCAGGGGATGGACAGTCTGCTTTAACCCACACGTGGACAAGGAGAATTAATCTTTTCTCCTTTCTCTTTTGGTATCCAGGTGTGAGGAAATGGCCAGGCACAAGTCTCAACTTGCAGATAAAGAGATGCATGGGAGGAGGAACAGGCGAGATGGGCAGGGGATCCCTAAAAATCTCCACAAGGGACGTAACCATGCCTGTACATGGATGCCAGTCATCAGCTGGGTGAAGCTTGGCATCACTTCTGATTTCATCTTCAGAAGATCCCAGTGGACTGGCTGAGGAAAGCTAAGGATGGAAAGGAAGCTTCAGCTGTAACCACAATGAAGCAAAAACATGTGTCCAAGGAATACCTCCATAAAGACGACAACAAATAATGCACCAGGAAAAAAAGCACACAGTGTTCTGAGACTATTTTTACCCTTTGATACAAAACAAGATCAGGTCAAATCTGTCTAGTAATATATTTTGTACAAGCAGACAGCAAATGGATGTGAATAAGGAGCACTGTCTTTTCTCCCCTATCATGTAGCCCCATGAGTAAAAGACAGAAATTCATGCAATGAAACAGCAACAAAGTGGGGACTCAGCAGGTCACTGGATGTGCTATTCAAGGAGATGTCCTGTGGGGAAGCATGATGTTAGCACTGCTGCCATTTCCCCTTGAAACTCTATGTCCTGGGTCCAGCTGGGATAGGGTTAATTCTTCACAGAAGCTGGGAGTTGGGCATAGCCGGATATTCGATACCATGCTGACGTCATGCCCAGGATATAAGGGGAAGCTAGCCGGGAGAGGGGTAAGACACTCTACATTGTCAGAGCTGCCCAAAGAGGACACGGCTTTTGAAGGTTTGTCAGTTGTTCCTGGTTAAAAGCCTTTCCCTTTTTATGGCTACATGCATCCAAAACTCACCTCTTTCATGTCCGCAGTCTGAGAGGGAGTAATTTTACACAGTTAACATATATGCTCCATCTTCTTTCCTCCTGCTTAAAAGGGAAGGCTCTTCACTTTCCAAAAATTCATTAGTCAATGGACCTATAATATAGCCTACACTGAATGAAATCAGATCACACCAACTAATTTCCAAGCTGGTAAGATGTAAACTACTTCAGGCACTGAAAGACAGCCAAAGCTGCAACTTCTTGTCTGCAAGACCTTCCAGACAATCAGACACCAGACATCACACTGAACTTGCCACCTTTGTTGAAGAGGGCTTCTTTCTACAAAAGCAGCAAAACTGACTTGTTGATTGAGGAAGGAGATCCCAAATGGTAACCCTGCAGAGGAACAGTATTATTTGACCATCAGCCCAACAGGTTTCCCTGAGAAAATACAATGCAAATTTCTTCATCAGTGACATTCCAATTCTTTTATGAGAAAAGGCTCACCACTCCTTTTGCTGAAGTCACCAGCCACTGTCATTGACCTCAACGGCAAGAGGAGGATCACAGCAGCCTACAAAATGATGCAACTCAAAATGATCTCCATCCCCACCACCTTTCCTTAGAAACAGATTATCCCTTACCTACCTGCTTCAGAACTTTCTAAATCTTGGAACTTCTTGAAGCACAAGAAATCAGTGGCAAGATGTCAGATTAGATAGACCAGCTCTCTCTAGCCTAGTCCTGATTGGTTCCTACATGCTGCTAAACCCTGGGTTGTATCTAAACACCATCTACAGTTAACTTTGTTTAGAATTTTATTTGTCTGCCATTTCCAGCTTTGAATAGGGAGTGAAATGGAGAGATGGAGGTGGCACGTTCACACTGATAATTAATACATGTTTATATCTCAGGTATATGATCATAAGCATACTTTAGCTGTGGACAACATGTCCAAGGTCATTCAGAGACTCTGTGGTAAAGCAATAAAGACAATTCAGGTACTCTCCACTCTAATGCAGTGACCTAAACCCAAGACCTTCATCTTTCATCTATAGTTCCCAATAAAACACTGTGTTATTTGTAGTGTATATAAGTATTTTATTTTATTTTATTTGGGGAGGTCTTCATTGCCCATAGTTTTTCTGTGTGTTATTATTCAAGCTCCAGCTTGAATTAATTTATTTATTTTTGGGTGCATTAGCAACAGATTTGAAGGAAATATGTAGGTGGGGAACATAATGCTTCCAAAAGAACTGCACTAGCAAGCACACACTACGGTAGTTTAGAGATTAAAAATAGGATCATTTGGATGCGTGGATTTGAATATGATTTATGGATCACTTCCAGAGACATTATTGTTGCTTATCATTCAGACGACTGTGAAAGTGAAGACTATGTGGGAAATCATGCAAGAGATACATTGCCTATAGAATGGGGAAGAACATTAAATCTTGAAGTGGCTGATGCAGCAATTAATATTGCAACCTTCACTGCCTACAATGCACAGAAGAAAAGGGTAAAGTTGCCTAGATGTCTGTTTCCCATAAATAACTGATCTCCAGACTTGAAGGGACAGACAGGCTTAAACACACATTACATACTAAAGCCCCTTTCACATTTGCCATGGAGGAAATGCGTAAAATAATGGTCACTGGCAAACCAGGCATCTGCATACAGGTATGGGACTTGGGATTCTTGGGCTGCACCAGCTGCACCTACAGGTCCTACCAAGTGCAAAATATCAGGTCAACGACATCTTCGTCAGAGAAGGATGGGAGGTGAAGAGGTGTGCTGTACATTGTGCAGCTGCTGCACAAGTAGGGACATTTGGTGTCTAAGGATCTTGACTAAAGCAGTAGTTAAAGAGGATCACAGCTTTCCACAGCTGAAATTCAGAGGTAACTATTTAGAAACCCACATGACATTTTTTTAGTGGATTTTTTTCTTTTGTTGGCTTGGTCCAGAGCAGACTGTAAGTGCCAAAGGAAGCACTCACACAGCACTCAAATACCTGATTCTCCTAAGTCGGCTTTAAACAGTGGACTAATTCCACTCATTTCAGCGAAGCTCATCCAGATTTACAACGGCATAAGTGAGGCAAGCTTTATGCCCATCACTGTGAGGACAAACAAAAACATACATCTGACCAAGCCGCCTGAAATGAGACCTTTGTTTTGTTATACCTTTTTTGACAGAAAATAATGAATGATGCAGTAAAGGACACTTAGTCCTCAAAGCAGCTGATGTGTAGACACAGTCAGCTCCAGAGACAAGTACGTTTAAATATACATGCGTAGAATTGTCAGAAAAAAATCTCAGAAGCATTCAGCCAGCACCTCAGTCTCCGTCCCTTACCTCTTTAATGGATGCTGTTTTCCTGAGAAAATTATGGCTCCTTAGCCAACAGTCAGTTACTCTTAAAAGCATTTTTTTTTCTTGTATGAATTCATATTATTCAAATTAGACTTTTTTTCCTTCACACTTTTGTTATTTGTGAGCTGGTTAACAGAAGTAATTACCAACATCCTCTGGCAACTGGAGTAAAAATTTAAACTCTTTGGTGTGCAAAGAATAATTGTTCATGTTCATCAAGAAACTTTTTTTACATTTTGAGAAATGTCCTAATAACTGCAAAGTTAATAAGGCATGATTCCATTTCCAAAACTGAAAAAGTGAAGAACTCTGAGAGAGAGAAGAATACTTTGCTCAAAAACACCACCTATAGATGCCTCAAAACCAGCTGTGAAAGTCAGAAATTATTTATGGAATGCATGTTTGCAAGCTTTCAATTAAAGGGGCAGGAGGCCAGTGTGCTAAGAGGGTAATCTCAGAGTGAGATATAATAATAAGCCTAATTCAGCCTCACTGTAGATTTCCACTGGTGTGACTTAATTGGGAGACTAGAATATGCACAATGGGAGTGCCAAGAAGAACTGTATTATAACCAGAATTATGGTCATATTATCAATAGTGTGCATATCAGTATTGTACATGGTACAATACACACCAGGATATAAATACACCAAATTTTTCTCTAAACTACCTTACTCACTGCCAGCAGTGCAGCTCTGATGTGGCCCAAATGTTGCCTTCTGAGATGCTCCCTCCAGCAAGACCAGGCTCAGCAACATATTGGCTATGTGGTGATCTTGGTATTTGGTGGATTTGGCAGTTTTGAATAGAAAAGGCATCTTCCTGCGCCATGGAGAGGGAAGCTCAGGGTAGCTACCCACTTGCACAGAGAAGAGAAGCAATGCAGTCCCAGCTGCTCAGCCAGCAAGAGAAGGAAAAGCAAGTGGCACACTTCGGGCCTCCTATATTTTTAGCTGTATCTGGAGCACAGCAGTTCTGCTGGCTGCATTTAAAGAGGCTGTCGGCTGGTCCCTGATCTTCTGTGTGCATTTTGTTCAGTTCTGATGCCAACCAAAACAAAAGATGTACCTCTCTCAACAGGGTGCCTAAGAGTTTTATTTGAATGAGGGCTGAAAACTTGGCCAACAGGTGGCAGAGGGCTGTACATCCAGCACAGAGGACACAAGGCCATCAGGAAGACTTTACCACTGCCTTAAAAAAAAAAAAAAAAAAAAAAAAAAAAAAGGAAATACAGTACGAAGAGTCCCAGTTAGTTCAATTAATTATCCACTGGCCATTTACTTAAGGGACCCAGTTACAAATATATCCTCATCACAATGACAGGAAATCTATCTGAAAAGTCTGCAAAAAGGCTATTAATGAAGAGAGTTTCTAACGTCTATAAGCTGTAATACCTTTTCGCTCCTTTTGCCAGTAGTTCCTGTGGGTCATTTCTGGGGTCAGCAGTGGTGTGCAGAGTAAAGACTCTGCCAGTGCTGGAGAAGAATACCAAAAAAAAGAATAAAAAAAGTACTTCAGTATTGTCAATCTTTTATCCTTGAACAGTACACTAGAGGCTGACATCTAATACCCTAAGGATATAGATGTTTGAAAGCTGGTTATTGTAACAAAGGAAACCATCCAAACTCTGCAAGACTGAATGGATCAGATAAACCTGACACTGAGATAAATCTGTTTTACATCCATTCTTGCAAAAGTTTTGCTAATCTGTGTAGTTATAGCTTTCCTGGAGCAAAAGGAGAGAGAGGAAAAATAGAACCCTACATTACAGCAAGTCAATATCTTGCCCCTATTTGTAATCTCCAAAGTGTAACATGATGGTCAGAAAACATTTTTCTCCTGGATCTTTGGTGAATGCTATTAAGTAGAGAAAGATTAAAAAAAAAAAAATGACAAACCAACACAGAGAGTGAGAGAGGGCATGAGCACAAACATGCATGCTCTTTCTGGTTGAACTTCCATGTTAACATAGATTCTGTTTGTTTGCTAAACACACAAATTCAGATCCTTCATAGACACAGACTCATCTTCCAACCAGTCAGAAACTTTAACACCTACTCTTGATTATCCAGTATTTATACCGCCAGATTGGACTTTCATATGGAAGCCTGGAGCAATGCTGGTACAGATGGCAAGATGACTCTCATGAGATTGATGACTCTGAAGAAATATATAGTATTAAGTCAGAAAGTGCAAATGTTAACATTCCAGTGTAGAAAAGAAATATTCCTTGCATACACTTCCCAGGTTTGTTTTCTCATGCATTACAAAGAGAAAGAAAAAGCCCTTGACACACCTCGTAGCTGGCAAATGAATGATAAATTTACTTTAGTTTCTTTTGTATGTCAGCTGTTCATGCCTCAGGTACTTAACCTTTACTTTAAAAACATGGTTCAGAT
>NW_010132701.1:0-2255 GCF_000699245.1 Pterocles gutturalis
AGAAAAAGAAAGAAAGAATCGGTGCTGATAATCAGATCGCCTCCAAGTTGGAAAGAATGGAGCTGGGGGCAAGGCAACGGGAAGCAATCTGCGACTGGCAGTTCTGCTCGCTAACGGCAAAACATGCTTTTTGCATGCACACATAAACAGATCTCCCCTGGCTAGTAGGTTTGCATCGCTGTTATAAGCTGTGGGTTTGGTTTTTTTTCCTGAGAGGGAAAGCAGAGTGAAGAGCATACATAACGACTCAAGAAAGACAGATAGCCTTCTACTTTGCTATGGGAACAGCAGCAACGTACAGCCATCCAAAAGTGCTGACAACTCCGAAAGAGTTCATTATCAAAATGCTTCCTTTTTCCCCACCCCTTGACACAACTGGGCTAGGCACTTTTGATCACGGGAAAGTTTGTAGTTTCTATTTAAAACATTACCAAAGGAAATGTGAGCCCCTCAGCCTGCTGTTTATTGTGCAACATTGGACCATGAGCTGCTAAAAGCATCCTAGCAGTCACTAATAGTGCAAATAATTAATCTGGGCTCATTTGATAGCAGCTCAGATGAGACCACAGTGTAATGGGCTTCAAGAAAAACAAAAACACAACACGAAGAAAACTGAGAGGCTGCTTCACAGCCTGTAACTGTTTTCTCCCTGCCTGCCTGGCTCTTTGATGACTGGAGGGGAGCACTCGCCCAGTACGTCATCTGCCAGCATACTTCAGATCCGTGTACACACACAAACAGAGAATGCCATCACACACTGCAGCAGGAGCTCTGCGTGCATGTGAGTGCTATCTATCCCCAAAGGGTGGTAATCTTGTACAAAGCTGCAGGTACCTGACATCCCTGACTATCCTCTCTCTGACCTGCTCACTGTACAAACACACCACATTCCTCAACAACTTCAAGCTCAGGCATACTTTAAAACTCATGTCCCTGACTACTTTATTAGCAGTAATAAAGTGGCAGTGGCACAGAAGAGAGATGGGGAAGAAGTTGAATGTTCTTGTGGAACAATCTCTGTTAGTGGCAGTTTATGAGGACCCCAAATGAGAAATGTATGGTTTAGAGGCCACAGAGAATATCTTGGACCTCCCAATACTTTTCTCAATACAAGGTGGCAAGACATCAGACTATAACAAGCCTACCAATAGGGCTGCTGCATGGATGTTGCCAAAGCCTAGCTCACTCTCCTGAAGCCAGGTACCCTGTAGATTATGATTTCAGTGTACCACGGTTGAAGGGGTGGCTAGGTATAAAAAGAAGTCCTGATATATTTTAATAAATTCTCAAGCAACTGCTGGACATTTTGCTACCAGATTTGATGCCTACACCAATTGAGCAAGACTGTGATGTTGGTACTGGTAATTTATTAGCTTGAGGAGGGGCTGTCTGCATTAACTTTCTGTGCTAATGCTGAAGAGCTCTTGTTCCCCCTGCACCAGTAAATCCTTCACACAGTGCCAGACCTCCACCCACTGTATCTTAGTTCCTCTTCTCCCCCTCTCCCCTGATGTAAGAGAAACAGCCCCTGAGAGCTCAGGGTACACTGCTGCAATGGGTCCCCAGGAAGACAAGAAGGTGGACACTCACGGTCAGTACAGTACTGGCCTTTCCAGCCTGGATTGCAGACTTTCTCGCCACGCTCTCCACAAGTGAAGTGACCAAAGGCATCGTCGCGGGGACGGCAGAAGACAGAGCAGCCTTCTCCGTAGTAGTGCTCATCGCACACAAAGCGATAGGAGTACTTGAGGTCAGTGCGGCCACTGCTGTGCAGGTCCTGGGACCACTCTTCGCCCACCGCCAAGTGCCTCTGGGTGGCCAGGCGGCTGATGAGGCGCTCCGGGTTTTCTGTGTGACAGAGGAGAGGCATGATTAGGGAGCCTGAAGAAGGCAGGGGTGTAGGAAGATGCTCAACTGGGGATCTCTGGTGGGAGGGGAACCACAGATACAGGATGATAAGACTGTGTGCCAACAGGTTGGCCTCTCTTCCCATGGTCTTCTGAAGAGGAGCAGGGATGGGATGAGGGGAATGCACTGCACACCACAGAGAGAGGGGCTGAGTGGGGCCACGGGGCTGGGATTATTCTAGGGAAGGGTCTGTTTCAGGACAGTTACCTGTGGTGAGGTCGTCAGGTGAGTCGGTATGCAGAGCCTCAATGATGAGCGAGAAGGTGCCCTGGGGAAAGAAGAAGCAGAGACAACCCCCCGGGAGAGTGTGAGAGAGGGCAGGGCAAGGAGGCAGCTCCCCCAGGCCC